>NC_063044.1:1535401-1753772 GCF_018812025.1 Megalobrama amblycephala | reverse complement strand
AAATTAGTCTAAAAGGCAAAATAATGGATAAAAATAGTTAAAAGTTAAAACTGTTGTAATTTCTGTATACAGTAGCTAAAAACAGCTTGCGAAAATTAACATATTAAATTCAATAATGTTATAAAATATTTGTTAAATGCTGTTTTATATTTATCTTCTTATATTTATGTTGTTTTATTTTTGTAATGTAACATGCATTTGTAAAGTCATACTAATGTTATAACAGGCATATTGTTTTGAACTGCTTTTAGAGTGGTTAATATTAATCGTGTAAAAGTTTTTTTTTTGGTGAATTATATTAAAAGAGTAAAAATCCTAATAATAAAACTAAATCATAATTATTAATGTAATAATAGCCTATAAGGAACCCACAACAATTAAAAACAAAAACATTCAAAAATGTATTGTCCATTTTTAAATAGATAATAACAAATGAGATTTTGGTGATATTTTGACCACTCAAATAGGAAATTTCCCCAGTTTCCGTTTCAGAAATCTGGTCACCTAATTCAAAAATAGTTATCTGCATGATGCCTGCTGCCTTTAGAGTCAGTGATGTTTAATTTAAATTATATGTAAAATAAAGACATGTTATGTTACATTGTGATGTAATGGTGTTTTCTGGAAGGGACTAAAGAACAAAGTAGTTAGATAGACATTATATAACAGCTTCAGGTTGTGTTTTAGTGTTGGTAACATGTCCCACATTGTCCCACACAAACTTAGTAATCGTCCCACATTTGGTTTGTTTGATGGTGGTCACCCTAGCTCACACCCAAAAAGTAGCCATATTAACATGCTTTAAAAAAAATGAGGGGCATAATAGGTACCCTTTAAGTAGCACAGTTAGTTAGTTAATTTCTTAAAAACAACAATTTCTTCAAACAATTCACAATTCACTATTTCACAAAACTATTAGACTGAGGTGCATTTACCTGTCAGTGACCTAGGGATCGGTGGTGCACATTGTCTTGCTACAAACAGAGAAACCAAATGTCAGAACAGATTCAGATCTGGACAAACAGCCAAGAACAGACACATACAAAAGAACTAACAAACAAGAAAAGCTTTGCAATAGGGAAGAACTGATTTAGGAATTGGTCATGTTAGCAGGATTTAAGTGATGCATTACAGGACATGTTGCTGACAGCCTCTGCTTTGAATTAACTAAGTTTAGTTTGAAGTAATGAGCATTGAAGAAGAATAATGTCATATCAACAACTAGTCAGTAACTACACTTAGTTAAAGGGGACCTATTATGCAAATCATTTTACACCAGACTGCTTTGTGAATGAATGTCAATACAAAACACAGGATTTGCTAAAAAATTGTTACTCAAGGATGGATCAGTACCAACTGTTCATAAACTATTAGACTGAGGTGCATTTACCTGGCAGTGACCTAGGGATCGGTGGTGCACATTGTCTTGCTACAAACAGAGAAACCAAATGTCAGAACAGATTCAGATCTGGACAAACAGCCAAGAACAGACACATCCAAAAGAACTAACAAACAAGAAAAGGTTTGCAATAGGGAAGGACTGATTTAGGAATTAGTCATGTTAGCAGGATTCAAGTGCTGCATTACAAGACATGTTGCTGACAGCCTCTGCTTTGAATTAACTAAGTTTAGTTTGAAGAAGAATAATGTCATATCATCAACTAGTCAGTAACTACACTGAGTTAAAGGGGACCTATTATGCAAATCATTTTACACCAGGCTGCTTTGTGAATGAATGTCAATACAAAGGTACAATACAAAACAGGTTTTGCTAAAAAGTTGTTACTCAAGGATGAATCAGTAAACTGTTCATGATCCAGCTCACAGTCTCCAGAGCGATACTTGGTATGGCAGTAATGAAGGGGCGAGCACTTTATTACAGTTCATCGGAGTTGATTTACGGATATAAATCTTTCCAGTTTATTAAGCACCCCCGAAAAGAAATCAGGTCTGTATATATTTGTTTACTTTTAGTTGTAACGAGTGTTTCTGTGTACTTTGCTGTGTATGTTGATGATAATGCAAGGGAGAGAAAGTTTATGGATAATTTTTTAATGTTTTATTAAGCTCTTACATTGATTTACTGGAGTCTTTTGTGTGAAGTACAATAAATGTCATAAAACTTTTCAGCAGGGGTGCCTGCAGGATTTTATCTCAGTACCGTACTGAACTAGAACCACTGCCCCCCCCCTCTTTTTTTTTTTTTCTTTTTTTTACAAATTAAATAAATCATTGCATTGGTGGGGACGATCTAATGCTGTACAAATCGAGTGATCGACTGTCTCTTTCCTGTTCCCCACTTAGAAAATCTGATGCACGTAACTGCACTCTGATGTGCTTGTGTAGATAGATGCTTTTTTAATTTTTTTTTTTTACGTTATCTCTGATCGCCTTTGTCCCAAAATGTGCATATTGTTTTCGGAGCAACATGTGATTAACGAAAAACTAAGCATTTTTTCCAGTCAGCTTCACTTTGCGTGTCAGAAGCCAGACCACTATTATTTGGAAGTTCAAGTTCTTTTACTAAACATTTTAAATAGGTAGGCCTATATAAGCCTGTAGCTTATATTACATCATTACATGTTCTGTCAAACAGTATAAAAACAATAAAATAACAGAACAATTTACTTTGCTCAAACATCTCAGTATGTATTATTAGTATTATTGTTTTTGTTGATCCATTTCATTTATTGGCAAACTTTAATATGTGAATGATATTATCAGAAAACTAATCACATTTAGCGTCGTCAGGCTTTTATTTGTGCTTAATGGATGAAACAACGGAGCATTGAGGTTTATGGCTGCTGTAAATTTTACGTACCACAAGATGGCACTGTTTTCTACACTCTTTATGCTTTGGAACCTTTCCCGAAACATTTAGAGAAAAGCTTCAAAGATTTATTAGGAGGCTTCATTTCTCCATGCCTACTCAATAGTTTTAGGCCTTTTTGCAAATATTTCAATTGAATTTAGTTGTTTTATAGAGCGTTTACTCATTTTGAGCCTGTTTTTAAACATTAACTATCTGTAACGTTATTTTTCATGTGTGGAAAAAACGACGAAACTAAACTAGCCAATCAGATTTCTTTTCACCCATATCCCAATGCCCACCCATACACGCACACACACATTTGACTTTACAACACACAAACGCACACCTTTATTTATTCTCATACTCTCTTGCTCTCTTATGTCATGAGTGTACACAGGTAGATTTTAATAATCAATTTAAAAATTATGTAAAAAATAAAAACGGCATTAATTAGCGCCCTCTCATGGTACGCACAGTGTGTACACCCGTACGGCTGCAGGCGCCACTGCTTATCAGTAAAGTTTTGGCCATCATTCGGACGGGGACTGGTATAACAAGCTTGTACTAATAATGGATAAAAGCAAGATGACACCATACATTATAACTGCAATTAAACTAAACTATACCTGTTCTATCTCCATGCAGCATACTGTATATTCTCAGTTTCTAACATTATTAGTGCATCCTGACTGACTCCTGACACAGGACAATGAGCTCTTGAAGCTCCGCCCTCTTAGGCCAGGAGCAGCAGCTCATTTGCATTTAAAGGGACACACAATAAAACAGCAAGTTTTTGCTCCTACCCAAAAAGTAGCAATTTTAACATGCTATGAAAAATTATCTGTGTATTTTGAGCTAAAACTTCACATACACACTCAGGGGATATCAGAGACTTATATTACATCTTGTAAAAGGGGCATAATAGGTGCCCTTTAAGAAACACAATTAGTTCAAAACAATAATTTCTTCAAATATTTCAGACTTTACTATTTTACAAAACTATTAGACTGAGGTGCATTTACCTGGATCTTTCATAGGGATCACTGCTTTCAATCGTCTGGCTACAAACAGAAAAACCAAAAGGTCAGAACAGATTCAGATCTGGACAAACAGCCAAGAACAGACACATACAAAAGAACTAACAAACAAGAAAAGCTTTGCAATAGAGAATGACTGATTTAGGAATTGGTCATGTTAGCAAATTCAAGTGCTGCATTACAAGACATGTTGCTGACAGGCTCTGCTTTGAATTAACTGTATGTTTTGTTTGAAGAACATTGAAGAAGAATAATGTCATATCATCAACTAGTCAGTAACTACACTTGAGTTAAATGTATGAGCATAAGAGTCTTCATCTTTTCCCTTTCCCAGAATGTGAACCACTGAGGACGCAGTGGATTAATTTTATTTTTTAAGGTAATGCGCCTCCATATACCTAAATTTGTTTATGTCTGCGCAAATCATTTTAAAACAGACTGCTTTGTGAATGAATGTCAATACAAAACACAGGATTTGCTAAAAAGTTGTTACTCAAGGATGGATCAGTACCAACTGTTCATAAACTATTAGACTGAGGTGCATTTACCTGGCTGTGGCATAGGGATCGATGCTGCTGCACATTGTTTGACTACCTGGCCTAAGCTCCACCCTCTTAGGCCAGGAGCAGCAGCTCATTTGCATTTAAAGGGACACATACTAAAACGGCGCATTTTTGCTCACACCCAAAAAGTAGCAATTTTAACATGCTATAAAAAATTATGTGGGGTAATTTGAGCTGAAATTTTACAGACACATTCTGGGGACACTAGAGACTTATTTTAAATCTTGTGTCCTTTTAGTAGCACAGTTAGTTTTCACAGTTAAAAATTTTTTTTTTTCTTTCAAAACAATAATTTCAAACATTTCACACTTCACTGTTTCACAAAACTATTAGACTGAGGTGCATTTACCTGGCAGTGACCCAGGGGTTCGGTGGTGCACATTTTTTGACTACAAGACAGAGAAACCAAATGTCAGAACAGATTCAGATCTGGACAAACAGCCAAGAACAGACACATCCAAAAGAACTAACAAACAAGAAAAGCTTTGGATTTGGGAAGAACTGATATAGGAATTAGTCATGTTAGCAGGATTCAAGTGCTGCATTACAAGACATTTTTTAAATCCCCATTAAACCAAACCAGTCTCATCATCTATGCCTTTTTTATTTTTTTCTGAGGAATGTGACGTCACTCATGCCCCGTCCACGGCCGCTGACTGACAGTCCTGCATTACCATAGTCTCCACCCTCAGCGAGTTGTACGCTGTCTGCTATTTTCTCCGCTCCAGTAGCTGTATAGTAAACAATGTCTCCTCAGCAATCCTGGTGTTTTGTTTTTGTATGTATGAAGTGAATATAAGAGTTTTCATCGTCTGAGCTGCTGAGGATTCAGTGAATTAGTTTTATTCTGTAATTTTTATTTGTAATGCGCCTCCATATACCTCATATTCGTTTATGTCTGCGGCCAATCATTTAACACCAGACTGCTTTGTGAATGAATGTCAATGCAAAGGGATAATACAAAAACGGTTTTGCTAAAAAGTTGTTACTCAAGGATGGATCAGTACCAACTGTTCATGATCCAGCTTACAGTCTCCGGCACGATACTGGATACAGCAGTAATGAAGGGGAAAACACGCACTTTATTACAGTTCATTGGAGTTGATTTACTGATATAAAGTTTACCAGTTTATTAAGCACCCCCTGAAAAGACATCAGGTCTGTATATATTTGTTTACTGTTAAATGTAACGAATGTTTCTGTGCACTTTGCTGTGTATGTTGATGATAATGCAAGAGAGAGAATGTTTATGGATAATATTTTAAAGGGTTAGTTCACCCAAAAATGAAAATAATGTAATTTATTACTCACCCTCATGTCGTTCCACACCCATAAGCCCATCATTCATTTTCAGAACACAAATTAAGGTATATTTGATGAAATATAATGGCTCAGTGAGGCCTCCATAGACAGCAAGTTAATTTACACTTTCAGATGCCCAGAAAGCTTCTAAAGACGCATTTAAAACGGTTCATGTGACTACAGTGGTTCAACCTTAATGTTATGAAGTGATGATTTTGTGTGGCAAAAAAACAAATTTTCAACAATATCTAGTGATGGGCGATTTCAAAAAACTGCTTTGAATTTTTTGTTTGGAATCCATGGTTCGATGCACCAAAGTCACGTGATTTCAACAGTTTGGTAGTTTGACATGCGATCCGAATCACTGATTCGAAACAAAAGATTCGAAGCAGTGTTTTGAAATCCGCCATCACTAGATAATGTTGAAAAGGTGTTATTTTGGTTTTTTTTGGTGCACAAAAAGTATTCTTGTCGCTTTATAATATTAAGGTTGAACCACAGTAGTCACATGAACTGTTTTAAATATGTCTTTAGTAGCTTTCTGGGCATTGAAAGTGTAAATTAATTTGCTCACTGAGCCATCGGATTTTAAAATATCTTAATTCATGTTCCGAAGATGAATGAAGGTCTATTAGACTGAGACGGCCTCTTAGGCCGGGAGCAGCAGCTAAAACGGTGCGTTTTTGCTCACACCCAAAATGTAGCCATATTAACATACTTTAAAAAAAATGATCTGTGTATTTTGAGCTAAAACTTCACATACACACTCTGGAGACATCTGAGACTTATTTTAAATCTTGTCAAAAGGGGCATAATAGGTACCCTTTAAGTAGCACAGTTAGTTAGTTAATTTCTTAAAAACAACAATTTCTTCAAACAATTCACAATTCACTATTTCACAAAACTATTAGACTGAGGTGCATTTACCTGGCAGTGACCCAAGGATCGGTGCTGCACATTGTCTGGCTACAGACAGAGAAACCAAAGGTCAGAACAGATTCAGATCTGGACAAACAGCCAAGAACAAACACATCCAAAAGAACTAACAAACAAGAAAAGGTTTGCAATAGGGAAGAACTGATTTAGGAATTGGTCATGTTAGCAAATTCAAGTGCTGCATTACAAGACATGTTGCTGACAGGCTCTGCTTTGAATTAACTGTATGTTTTGTTTGAAGAACATTAGTCAGTAACTAGTTAATGTATGAACATAAGAGTCTTCATCTTTTCCCTTTCCCAGAATGTGAACCACTGAGGACGCAGTGGATTAATTTTATTTAAGGTAATGCGCCTCCATATACCTAAATTTGTTTATGTCTGCGCAAATCATTTTAAAACAGACTGCTTTGTGAATGAATGTCAATACAAAACACAGGATTTGCTAAAAAGTTGTTACTCAAGGATGGATCAGTACCAACAGTTCATAAACTATTAGACTGAGGTGCATTTACCTGGCTGTGGCATAGGGATCGATGCTGCTGCACATTGTTTGACTACCTGGCCTAAGCTCCACCCTCTTAGGCCAGGAGCAGCAGCTCATTTGCATTTAAAGGGACACATACTAAAACGGCGCATTTTTGCTCACACCCAAAAAGTAGCAATTTTAACATGCTATAAAAAATTATGTGGGGTAATTTGAGCTGAAATTTTACAGAAATTTTAGCTTTCACAGTTAATTTTTTTTTTTTTTTTTGAAAACAATCATTTCAAACATTTCACACTTCACTGTTTCACAAAACTATTAGACTGAGGTGCATTTACCTGGCAGTGACCCAGGGGTCGGTGGTACACATCGTCTGGCTACAGACAGAAAAAACATATTCAGACATGAACAAACAGCCAAGAACAGACACCCCCAAAAGAACAAACAAACAAGAAAAGCTTTGGAATACGGACGGACTGATATGGACATATTTGGCTTAAACTGATTTTTAGTATAAACCTCGGTACACAAATAAACCTCACGCCGGCTCAACAGGAAGTCAGTTATTATGGGTTGTTTGGAAAACGCATGCTCTGGGATTTGATATACTCCTCCTAGACGATTAATCCGATCACCACCAAACTCAGTGAGCGGATTTTTGATATCTCGAGCGGTTTGGCCATGGCGAGGCAACGAATTTATGGCGAGAAAAGGGAAACAGGAAATGTGTTATAATGTCAGCATACACTGATTGATCTTTATGAAACTTCAGCTGTGTGTTCGTTATAGGATACTGATCACATGGATGTGACTATTGCGAGTCAAAATTATAGCGCCACCAATTGGCAACAGGAAGTGTGTCACTTTCAAAATGCTTTGAGATCACCCTCTTTTTTTACCCGTTTTGTAGTATAATCAGAATAATGTTAAAACATGTCAGATGTAGACCTGTGAAAAGAATCGTGATATCTCAAACACTGTTGCCATGGCAACGCATCAAACTTAAATTTTTTGTTTTGGATGCTTTTGAGACGCTGAGCATGCTTCAAATTGCATGAAACTCGATACAATCGTCAGAGATGTCAACCAGTAGACATGGACAAAACCGTAGAAACAGGTGGGGAGGAGGGCCTCTATAGCGCCATCTTTTGACAAAAGTGGGGGGGGTAGTTTAAACTACAGTCACCAAACTCGGTACACATATTGATCTCATTAAGCCGGACAACTTTCTAATTTACAGTCATTAACTCCGACCAACAGGAAGTTTGGTTTGAATGTGGATTTTTCACACACACACACACACAGAGACGAAGAGCTGTCGATTTTTCTTTCATGTTTTATTTTCAGACATCATGAGAATTACATAACGCTTGGTATTGTAACATAACATGTTATAACAAGACTATCTATGGCAAGAGCTCTTTTCAGCAGATGCTTTCTATCCTCCCGATTATTTTATTTTGTCTCTTTGCATACCGCTGTAATAGTATGAAAAAGGACAACATATGCTGCACATTTGTGGTCTGTTCTCTCTATATAATTTACAATATATCCCATTAATAATTCACTGGAATGCACGAAGAATTTCTCGTTTTTCTCTTCACACTGCAAAAAAATGCTGTTCTTACTTAGAATTTTTGTCTTGTTTCTAGTCAAAATATCTTAAAGTTCTTAAATCAAGAAGCATTTTCTTGACAAGTACAAATTATTTTCTTGTTTTCAGAAAAAACAAATCAAAATTAAGTACGTTTTTCCTTAAAACAAGCAAAATAATCTGCCAATGGGGTAAGCAAAATAATCTTAGTCCAAACTGAAAACAAGATTATATATCTTATTCTTGGTTTGAAATAAGATTATTTTGCTTACCCCATTGGCAGATTATTTTGCTTGTTTTAAGGAAAAACTTAATTTTGACTTATTTTTCCTGAAAACAAGAAAATAATTTTTACTTGTCAAGAAAATGCTTCTTGATTTAAGAACGTTAAGATATTTTGACTAGAAACAAGACAAAAACTCTAAGTAAGAACAGCATTTTTTGCAGTGCAAAGCCTCACATCTCTTTCCAGGTTTGTTTCACAGGTAAATACAATTTATTAAAATGGAAATCACTTTTAATTGGTATCACGCAATGCTAAAGTTCATGAACATTTTTATTAAGGCAACGTATTACATAATGCATATACAGGTCCTTCTCAAAAAATTAGCATATTGTGATAAAGTTCATTATTTTCCATAATGTAATGATAAAAATTAAACTTTCATATATTTTAGATTCATTGCACACCAACTGAAATATTTCAGGTCTTTTATTGTTTTAATACTGATGATTTTGGCATACAGCTCATGAAAACCCAAAATTCCAATTCCAAATCTCAAAAAATTAGCATATTTCATCCGACCAATAAAAGAAAAGTGTTTTTAATACAAAAAAAGTCAACCTTCAAATAATTATGTTCAGTTATGCACTCAATACTTGGTCGGGAATCCTTTTGCAGAAATGACTGCTTCAATGCGGCGTGGCATGGAGGCAATCAGCCTGTGGCACTGCTGAGGTGTTATGGAGGCCCAGGATGCTTCGATAGCGGCCTTAAGCTCATCCAGAGTGTTGGGTCTTGCGTCTCTCAACTTTCTCTTCACAATATCCCACAGATTCTCTATGGGGTTCAGGTCAGGAGAGTTGGCAGGCCAATTGAGCACAGTAATACCATTGTCAGTAAACCATTTACCAGTGGTTTTGGCACTGTGAGCAGGTGCCAGGTCGTGCTGAAAAAACGAAATCTTCATCTCCATAAAGCTTTTTAGCAGATGGAAGCATGAAGTGCTCCAAAATCTCCTGATAGCTAGCTGCATTGACCCTGCCCTTGATAAAACACAGTGGACCAACACCAGCAGCTGACATGGCACCCCAGACCATCACTGACTGTGGGTACTTGACACTGGACTTCAGGCATTTTGGCATTTCCTTCTCCCCAGTCTTCCTCCAGATTGATTTCCGAATGACATGCAAAACTGAGCAACAGTCCAGTGCTGCTTCTCTGTAGCCCAGGTCAGGCGCTTCTGCCGCTGTTTCTGGTTCAAAAGTGGCTTGACCTGGGGAATGCGGCACCTGTAGCCCATTTCCTGTGTTTCTACTCCAGACTCAGTCCACTGCTTCCGCAGGTCCCCAAGGTCTGGAATCGGTCCTTCTCCACAATCTTCCTCAGGGTCCGGTCACCTCTTCTCGTTGTGCAGCGTTTTTTGCCACACTTTTTCCTTCCCACAGACTTCCCACTGAGGTGCCTTGATACAGCACTCTGGGAACAGCCTATTCGTTCAGAAATTTCTTTCTGTGTCTTACCCTCTCGCTTGAGGGTGTCAATGATGGCCTTCTGGTCAGCAGTCTTACCCATGATTGCGGTTTTGAGTAATGAACCAGGCTGGGAGTTTTTAAAAAGCCTCAGGAATCTTTTGCAGGTGTTTAGAGTTAATTAGTTGATTCAGATGATTAGGTTAATAGCTCGTTTAGAGAACCTTTTCATGATATGCTAATTTTTTGAGGGTTTTCATGAGCTGTATGCCAAAATCATCAGTATTAAAACAATAAAAGACCTGAAATATTTCAGTTGATGTGCAATGAATCTAAAATATATGAAAGTTTAATTTTTATCATTACATTATGGAAAATAATGAACTTTATCACAATATGCAAATTTTTTGAGAAGGACCTGTATATCACTATAGTATATGTTCAACCCCATCCGTTATTGCTGTGGAAAGAATCTAACTTTTTCATGGCCTGTTGAAAGTACCTTGTTGATGCTTTTACACTTTTAAATGTCCTTTTAATGTTCGTTGGTTGAAGGGTGAGTACAATAATGTCATCTCATTGTACCCAGTTTAAAAATAAAACGCATTACTGCGTTCATAGAGACTATCACTAACTGTTTACAGCTGTGGGATTACAAATTTGTGCTATGTTATATCTAGGTTCCAATGTAATGGTATATGAACTGAAAACTTTATGTACATTGTGTTTTACATTTTGAGGTAAAGATAATGACATTCAAAGGAGATCAAGGCAGGCAGCCCAGGTGTCTGTAACATTAACCTTTTGTACTTACTGACTATTTGGCAGGACAAGCTCAAGATACAGCAGTGCTTTTGTTTCTATGATAACGTAAAGGTATGGGCAATACTGTCAGACTGATTGGATTAGCACCTATGCATTTGAATGACACAGTTATGCTGATTAGATCATGGCTGGGAGATGTAGGGAATGGGCTGATTCCTGCACTGCATTTGCATGCTTTGTTTATATTGTCTCCTCCTTTACTCCATGTATCCCTCCCCCTTGATTGTATACGAACTACCAAGTACAATGCCTTAGTTAGACTTGGATGACTACAGCGACACACACAACGCGTTTCTCAATAAAGAGTAACTTCTGCTTGAAAGATATTCCAACGTCTCCTGGTCTCTGCTTTGACGAGGAAAAAGTTTCCAACACAGCTTAACGGAAATTACTCCCGTAATTCGCGCAAAGCGTCATGGGGTGTTGGAATAAGGTGAATACAACATCAGCAATCACAGACATTCGCATTAAGGCTGGATTAGAGTTCTCAAAGCACTGTGGAGTTTGCACAAATAACAGTATGTACTTTGCTCTAGAATTTTTATAGGGGTTGTCTGAGAAAAAACAGACATGGCAGATTAGGATGATATTCTGCACTCATTTGAAATTGACATAACATTCTATGAAATGAAAGTCATCTCAATTTAAACGATCTCATGGATGTGACTGTTGTGGTTTATGATCATAAGAGCATCAGCTGCTGCAGTAAATGTGGTGTGAAATTGACATAGTCCTTTTATGTTTAACTGTTTTAAATGCCCATTGCCCGCCGTGCACAGTTGACCTGAAGCCACCGGGCTTTGGCCCGTCATCGCTGCTTGCAGCTATATTTGTTTTTGAACTGCTTTGTTCGTCAATGAACATGTGTAATCCAATCAGTGACATTAGAGCTGCTTTTATCATGTAGTCATTTTTAGCTGTTGTTACTAAATTGGATGTTAGTAGAATGTTGTGATGCTTGTCTTAGAAAACAACACAAACATTCTCACAGAACAAACACAGACTGAAAAGAACCACTGACCACATCCTCCCTAAAACAGAATTTCACATCTTAATGAGGCCAAATCAACACCTCAAATGTATTAAACTGTGAAGTGACAAGAAAACCATTTGAAATCCTTGTGGTCAAACAACAAAACACAGATCTGTACACACACAATCCTTGCACTAACCGTATATCGGCACTCTTCTCTGCAGCAGGGGTCCTTTCACAGTCTGTCTGCTGTCTTTATTAATGGCAATGAAGGCTGTATGAACACTGCTCACTCCTGCCTGAACACTGAGCTTCACTATCCTTTTTCTGAGCTTCTTCATCATTTTCTTGATGCGCTTATTCCCTGTATTACCTGACCTCTCCTCCTGCTCCAGAGAACGGATCAGGATTTGAGCCGCCAGCCGGTGAATGGCCAACCTGAGCAACATGGCAGAAAACAGTGCTTACTGGGATTTAAAGAAACACTCCACTCTTTTTGAAAATAGGCTCATTTTCCAACTCTCCAACTCCTGCTAAGCTATGCTAAAAGTGATATTACAGCCAGACCTGAAGATCGGCTGAATGGATTTGAAAACTGTAAAACTCAACTGTTTAAACTCTAGGGGAGTTGGAAAATGAGCCTATTTTCAAAAAAAGTGGAGTGTTCCTTTAATGTTATATAACATTAAAAATGCATGCATTTAGTAGGTACTTTTATCCAAAGAGACTTACATTGTATTCTGGAAATCAAACCCATGGCATTACAAGTAGGGTTGGGTACTGAACTTGGTACAAATCTGAATTACGTCAGTACTACAGAATACCGATTCACATTAAATCAATCGATGCCAAATTTCAGTGCCTGAGAATACATCTGGGCGCGAGAGTAAGGTGTGTTAGAGAGAGAGACCATGTGATGTCACCCCAGCAGCTTGTTCAAACACAACACACAGCGCAATGGCTAAACGTTCTGAAGTGTGCAATCTACAGCGCACACAGTGTGCTCACACTATGCCCTGGACGGGAGACGCTGTGACGTCATGTGACAGACAGGCTGGTTTTGGGAGGTAGAGAGAGGATTTATTTTGTCTAGTGTGAAAAAATTTCTAAATAAATAACAAAATACTGAAATTGAGAGGTTTGGACTTTTTTCACTGAAATAAATATTTCTAATATTAAAGTATTATATTACTGAAAAAGGTACTAGCTTTGAAAAAGGTCTACTACTGATGTCACTCTAATTCAATGTGTTTCTATGTGTGTTTGTGTGTGTTACCCTGTTTTCTCAGTTGGTTTGAGGCAGAAGTGGAGCTGGTTTGTTACTGGTTGATCATTAAGACTGTATTTGACTGTCACTGTTCCCTCAGAGCCTCCTGAACTCTATAAGAGAGTGAAATTTGTATCATTTAAACAAATGAAGTGACATGTGGCCAAGTATGGTGACCCATACTCGGAATTTGTGCTCTGCATTTAACCCATCCAAGTGCACACACACAGCAGTGAACACACACACCGTGAACACACACCCAGAGCAGTGGGCAGCCATTGCTGCGGCGCCCGGGGAGCAGTTGGGGGTACGGTGCCTTGCTCAAGGGTCTCACCTCAGTCGTGGTATTGAGGGTGGAGAGAGCGCTGGATATTCACTCCCCTCACCGACAATCCCGGACCTGAGACTCGAACCCATGACCTTTGGGTTACAAGACCGACTCTCTATCCATTAGGCCACGACGGCCCCATGAGAGACACTCTTATTCTCATTAAAGAAACGCATGCTACATCATCTCACCTTTCCTTTAAGGTGGGCATAAATGAGTGACCTTTGACCCTGGAAGAGCATATTGATGGGTGGAGACAGTGTGTCAACAGTAATGCCATCTGGAAGGGTCCAATCCACAGAGATATTAACCACAGCGGGCTGCAGCGCAAACCTGAGGGACTGCATCACCTGATATAGTTTGAAGAGAAAGAGAAACCATTGAGACATGTGACTAGGAAACATCTGTGCCTGTGAAATCCAGTGGAGAGCTTTACTTTAGGCTGCATGCGGTCGGTGCCTGTGATGAACTGAGCGTGACCAGATCCCTCCCTGGCCATTCCTGTGATGAGGGCGGTACTTGCACCCTCACCAATCCCGAATGAGAAACACCTGAACACACAATAAACTCTGTTAGTGTAAGTGATGAAGATATGAATGATGGGAAGATCAAACCCAGCAGACCTTTACCTGTGAGAGTGAGCATGATGTTTCACCAGGTCCAGCACCTCTTTAGTGTTAAACACCTCTCCATCAGTGAAGATGAACAGCTGAAGAGAGAAAAACATCTGAGTTTAAAATCTTCAGCTAAGATCTGTCTACTCACATCAGTGAACATATACAATGTGTCGTTCAGGTGCATGTTGAGGTGATGTTGTACCTGTCTGGGGTGGTCTGGGTAACAGGGCCGACTGTAGATGTGTTTTAGAGGCTGTAAAATCTCTGTGCCGCCCATGTCTGCTTGCATTTCCTTCACTCTCTTCAGAGCCTCATCCACTGTGTCCTGATTGTACTCGACACTCTGACTGGAAAGACCAAGAAAAACATCTCCTAAACTCCTCTGAATATTAGGGCAGGGCAGTGTAGCGACTTTGTAAGATACAGTATATCATTATTTTTAAGACAATACCATTTATATTGCTATACAGTCATTTCATGTTGCAAGCGCATCTGAAAGTGCAACAACATTTTTTTTTAAACATGCTTAATTTTAAGTGCTTCAAACAAACTCATAATCATACATTGTAGTTTAACACGGTTCATCCAGTCACGTGTTCTGACAGATATGTGTGCTGTTTGAGAAGACTTCACAGATTTCAAACAGGCAGAGCGCAATTAGGACAGTAATTGTAAATAAAATATATTTTTTGATAAAATGTTTGTTTTGAGATATGTCTACATTCTACATATATGTCACACACACTCATCACATGGATTAAGATTTCAGTTTGCACAGTCTTCCCTTGTTTAGTTTGTTGTCATAGATGTTAATTTGAATCGGCATTCTGTTTAGCTGTGTGATTAATTACCTTGTTTGACTCTTGTGTTCCTGTTCTTAGGGTACATTTACATAACAACGATGTACTAAAACAGAAACGTTTTTTCTTTATACAGATGACAACATTATTAAAATTATCCCCATTCACACAGATCCGCAAATATTTGCAGAAAACAACTTACTTCCGCATTGAAAAATAAGCTGGATAGACTAAACACACACATGCATGCCAAAACCATTTTTACAGATTTGCGTTTACATGAAGATGACAAAAGTATAATTTTCAAAAGCTTGCACTTTGAAAATCGTGTTCAAAAGTTTGTGTTTTAGGCCACTACTATTTTTAGTCTATATCACCCAGCCCGAATGAATATCTATGAATGAAGATCTAGATACTAACGGGTAGAAGGACTCAAAACGAGAGCCAAATCCATAGATATTGAAGTAGCATCCCATGGGCAGACTCTTCAACAGTAACAGCAGAGTGTCCTAAAGAGAGACATGGACAGATACTTAAACTCAACATATTCATTTTCCAATACATAAATTCAAAACCCATTATAAATCCATATTCTGACCTAAACAAATTCTGTTTTGAATCTTAAATGTTACCTTTGCACTTTCTATCCGTGTGTTGCTCATACTGCCTGATCTGTCCATCACAAAAACAAACTCTCCTTGAGTCATTTCCTCTGGGAACTCAGGGTACAAACTTATCATGACCACTGGGTGCCTCATCAGAGAGCCTGAAATAAAGAGAGAGTCAGTGACAGCTTGATCACTCAATCCCATAATCCCAGTGAGCTGCAGGTCATACCTGATGGGGCAGTGGTCACTCCTGCCTCCACTATAGCAGAGGGCTGATGGGTATCCTGATAGTACACAAACAGCTCAACGTCCTTATCAAACATGTGACCAGGACTCAGATTCACCTACACACATAAAAACACATGCATCAAACCGCTGTGCTCACACATCCAGATAAACACATGAAGACACACAGTACCGTCGCCTGAGTGTGATCAGAGTGGAGGAACACTAGAGGATCCAGAGTGCAGCTGGACTCTAGTTTGGAGATGGGCTTTGGAGAGCTCACATGGACACTGAGAGTCAGCGTGTAGGGAACAGATCCACATCCTGATGAAATCTCTGAGACTATACCAGCAGCTGAACCTGACACACACACACACACACACACACACACACACACACACACAGAGTGTGTTAGAATCAGCTTCTCTCCACTAATAAAGTGTGTGTCAGCAGCTGCTGTAGTACCTGCTGGTGTGTATCGGGGGTTGAGTACAGCCGGCAGACAGAAGCGCAGCGAGTGGTCGGCCTGCACAGCGAGCTCGGTGACGTAGATGATGGTGACGGCAGCGTTCTGACCCGGCGACAGACACCCGACACTCAGTCTGAACACATCAGGACTCTCTTCGCTCTCTTCCAACAGAAACGCCTGCTGACCCGAACTCACAGCGTCATCATAACGATCCCTCGCCTGGAAGACAGTTTAGTTTAAAGTTAATGTGTATTATGAATACGCTAATCATCATCCTGCAGGTTTTGTATTTGGACTCACAGTTTCTCTTTCTTGCACCTCTGCCACAATCTCCTGCTCTCCGATCTTGGCACTGAAGTGGCAGACAGCAGCATCAGCAGGCAGAGGGAAGACGAACAAGGCCTCCAGGGGGCGCTCTTCCTCATTCACATACTGCAGAGTGGAGGAGACTGTGGCTACATGATCCTGAACCCGAACCTCCACTGAGATGCTCTTCAGAGGCACTGAGTCACACAAACCAACAACAACATCACAAATACAGCAGAAGACTCACATTATCATAAATCTAAGAACGTCTACATACAATTAAAATTTCTGAGTTTAAGAAAAAAGGACAACGGGACGTGTGACAATTTGCCCCCATATAACTTTTATGAAAACACTCTTATTGTCCGGAAGAATATTTCTGTTAAATCTACATTCATTACCGAGATAAAGCCCAGACAGACTTCCCTCTGTGAAAACACTACAGCTTTATAAAGTTATAAAACAGGTAACAGTAAACAGGTTAATTCATACCTGGCTCATTTTTCTTAGACAAAAGTCCGCACTTCAACATCTTTACGCTCCTGTTAGAGGAAATGACAAGATGATCGACTTCAAAAGTGTCCTACAGCTTTTAAATCTGCCTTAAATCTTCACAGAAGTATCATTTAATGAGTAAATCAGTGTTTCTGAGAGTTTCTAACGCGACCAAATTTGAGGAAGAGAGGAGCTGATTTATGTAAGTCGTTGAAACGCCGCTGCTTCCTCAGTCAGAAGACTGTTAAACTCTGAGTTGAGAGGAAGTTGCTAAAGGAAGGTGTTTTTTTTTTTTTTTTTTTTTTGCTAAAAGAAGGTCGATTTGTTGCTAAAAGTTGCTATGACGTTGTGATATCATTGCGCGATGACGTCAGCGAGTAACCATGACGCAAAACTGCATTATTGCGTAGAATATACATACATAAATATTTGAAATATGTTCATTTAGATTTTTTCATAAATATATATATATATATATATATATATATAAACATTTTATTTTTAATATAAACAATATCTTTATGATCAGATATTTTTGTTTGTAAATAAAATATGAATTATTGAACAGTTACACATTTTCTTATTAACTAGTAACATACACATTTTGAACAATCACAATTTTAAGTATAGTCAAGACTATAGAATAACACAAGACACCTCACTCGTATTAAGGTACGCGTTCACGCGGCCTCGTAATTCCTGTAGTTACGAGATTCTAGCTTGTAAAAAGCATTCGCGTCATCGTAGAGCTCGTAATTACAGCTTGTAAGCTGGGAGTTTTCTGAAAGCTCCCACATGTACCACGTGGCCGCTGTACCACCTGACCGCTGTAGATTCATTTAGGCGTTGATAGTGGTGCCATGGAAACGCATAATTCCCAGTCCGAGGACGTAACAGCTCCGAATATAACGTCACGTGTTGTCATTTTAAGAATCCGGTAAATCGAGGTGACGTGAACGCAGCATATAGAGGATATGCATCGACGTCACTTTCCCGCCGAAAACGCGCTCCCTCAGCTGGACTGAGTGGCAAAAGAACCTGCTGCGTAACTGGATTAATAGGAGAAACGGCGAAAACGTGAGTAAAACTAACAAATTACCCTAAAGATTGGACTCGAAAGTGTTTCTTACAACTTGCAAATAAACCTAATCCATGGATATTGACATGCAGCCAGGATCGTGTTTCCTGACATTTATATGTGCCTGATTTGACGCAGGGGAAATACATAAAGCAAATCTGGCTGTGAATATTTTATATAACTACAATATTGGTAGGTTTAAATCTGCTTAATCACTTATATCAATGTTATATCGTCATATTGTCCAGCCCTAAAACATATATAGTTTTTGACAGTGTTGTTCATTTAAAAACACCCAATTATGGGCAGATGACGTGACGCATGTTTTTTCTGTAATTAAGTGTAAATGTTTAATGAACTGCTTTTCTCAACTAAAACAACACATGCCAGTGAGGCATAGAATATCATTTTATTTCAATATCCATGATTTTGGGACGTAAAATGATCCATTTGCTTCTTTGTTCTGTTGCTTTCTTTAGGTGAATAGCAAAATGTACCTCAGCGGTTGTGACTGTCAAATCATTTGATGACAGTCAGCCGCAAAGCTCTATTCCCGTTTTAAAATAAAGTTTTGATATGTTTTTCGGACAGCACGCTGAAATACCAATGTCTTGGCATTATTTTGCCACGTGACCGCAGTCCTAACGGTTAATTAACGTTAAGTTTTCAAAATGCTAAAAAGTACTAAAATAATATTTACAGTACATTTAGCCCCGTTTAAATGAAACACAAATGCTGTCCTGCAGTGGTGACATATGATCATTAGCCATTTTTGTAGCTGGCAGTTACATGGACAGCATCTGGTTTCCGTATAGAAACAGTCAGACTTGCGCCTACCAGAAATGATCCACAAGATGTTTGCGCAGGCGCTAAGTTGATCCAGCCTGAAAAATGTGAGTTGTTAATCTCATTATTCGAGCGTTTAGAAACATAAATTTCATGAGACAGTTGTCTGTCAGATTTCCATGAACACGTCTAGAGCATTTTCAGTGGGATAGTCCATGCTGGTGTGCACTGCCTCCAAATGGGTTGGCCGCCAATGACCAAAAAGAAAAATATTTTTAAAAAAGCTAAATTCATATTCAGTATATTACATAAATCCTAATGAACTTATTCATTTACTGTAACTTGAAAAAGGTTCAGTCTTGTATAGCAAATGTACTCAATAATGGCTGCAAAGGTGATTAATTTAGTCCTGTGGTGTGACAGCCCGTCCTGTAGTGTGGCATTAAGTTAAAGTCAGATGTCTAGCTAGTTTATTATCGTCTGTTAGTGTTTGCAATATTAAACTATACAAGTTTATAAAATAAATAGCAATCTGTCTAATAATGAGCAATTTTAAAAATACCCAGAAGCAGAAACGATGGTCAACTATTTGCTTTTAATAAGTAGTTATGGCCATTACAATATACAGTTAGTTTTATTTCACTAATCTCCTTTCAAACAATGATAAATACATTGTAATATTATATTCCCCCCACTGTAATTAACATCAACATGGACTGGCCATATATTTCATAATGTTTCATTCAACATTTCTTTCAGATTAATTTATGATTATAACTGAGTAACTACAGGTTAAAGTCCCTAGCACTGTAACAGTGTCAAATGAAAATTAGAATAGTTGTGAAAAAGTTCAATATTGAACCATTAGCCTACATTGGTGCTCAGCTAACTATAGAATCAGTCTTTAGTTTAGAAACAATCAAAACACCTAGCAGAAAGAGAGGAAGGCAGTCTTTAAATGGTCTCTCAGTCTAAAGCCAATTCTGTAGGCTACACAATCATGGGGAAGACTTCTGACTGCTGACTTGACAGTTGTCCAAAAGACGACCATTGACACCTTGCACAAGGAGGGCAAGACACAAAAGGTCATTGCAAAAGAGGCTGGCTGTTCACAGAGCTCTGTGTCCAAGCACATTAATAGAGAGGCGAAGGGAAGGAAAAGATGTGGTAGAAAAAAGTGTACAAGCAATAGGGATAACCACACCCTGGAGAGGATTGTGAAACTAAACCCATTCAAAAATGTGGGGGAGATTCACAAAGAGTGGACTGCAGCTGGAGTCAGTGCTTCAAGAACCACTACGCACAGACGTACGCAAGACATGGGTTTCAGCTGTCGCATTCCTTGTGTCAAGCCACTCTTGAACAACAGTCAGAAGTGTCTCGCCTGGGCTAAAGACAAAAAGGACTGGACTGCTGCTGAGTGGTCCAAAGTTATGTTCTCTGATGAAAGTAAATTTTGCATTTCCTTTGGAAATCAGGGTCCCAGAGTCTGGAGTAAGAGAGGAGAGGCACACAATCCATGTTGCTTGAGGTCCAGAGTAAAGTTTCCACAGTCAGTGATGGTTTGGGGTGCCATGTCATCTGCTGGTGTTGGTCCACTGTGTTTTCACTATCAGAGCAACCTGGGCTCTCATAACACCTGAGCAGTGCCACAGACTGATCGACTTCATGCCACGCCGCATTGCTGCAGTAATTCAGGCAAAAGGAGCCCCAACTATGGAGTATTGAGTGCTGTACATGCTCATACTTTCATGTTCATACTTTTCAGTTGGCCAAGATTTCTAAAAATCCTTTCTTTGTATTGGTCTTAAGTAATATTCTAATTTTCTGAGATACTGAATTTGGGATTTTCCTTAGTTGTCAGTTATAATCATCAAAATTAAAAGAAATAAACATTTGAAATATATCAGTCTGTGTGTAATGAATGAATATAATATACAAGTTTCACTTTTGGAATGGAATTAGTGAAATAAATCAACTTTTTGATGATATTCTAATTATATGACCAGCACCTGTATATTAAACAAATATTGTAAATATTATATATAATATACCTATATTATACATATATTAAATATATATATATATATATATATATCTGTCTTCATTATACATAATATACCTATATTATACATATATTAAACATAAATATATATCTGCCTTGATGATTTCAACATACTTTTAATTATTATAGCATGATTTTAATGACTTTCTCCTGAGAAACAAGATATTTGTTTAGTCTTTAAGTTAAAAATAGAAATGAATGGTCTTTATGACTGGGTCTAATTTGATGCCTCCAAAATGTTAATTATTCAGTATGTCTTGTTCACTATGTTTTTAGTTCAAATTCATACACTAAGTAATAAGATTGTACTGATATGTTGCATTTTCATTAATGTTCAAATAGAGATGCAAATGAATTTGTTTGTTACAAAAGTATTCAATAAAGTTCACCATAAATGTTCATACAGTGTCTCATTTCGTCCTGTGGTGTGACGGGATGTCCTGTGGTGTGACATCACTTCAAACACACTTAAACGACTTTTACTATGTTAACTAGCTTAAATAATTATATGAATTTGAAAACATTGCATAATATAACTATATTAAAAAATAATAAACATTTTCAAATATTTTTTTCTCATTTTACAGAATATTTCCACTGGAGTGAGTGGTAAAAGATGGCACAAGCAAAGAATATAATCGAAAAACAGCTGTGAAAAAAAATATATGCAGAATTTTAATGATCATTCTTTAAGTATACTTGTTAAACTTAAAACATACCTGATTTGTATTTGAAATAAATAATATTTCAATATTTGAATTTTATAGTAATGTCATGTCACACCGCAGGACATATTTTGCCTGGAGCTGTGAGAAAAGCTTAATAAATTACATAATGAGAAAAAAATCTGCTAACCTCTAACAGTTTTAAAAACAACAGTATTTGAACTTTCCAAATTCATACAATTCTGAAGCAATTTAGAACTTTGTTTTAAAAAATGCTGTTTCAACCTTATTTGTCATCTGCCCTTATGCAGAATATAAGATGGAAAATATTTAATTGATGAGTCATCAACATAATATATAACAATACAATATATAAGGTATGATTTTACCTCAAAATCCAACAATTCGACACAAAATGATAACTGCAAATCCATGTTTCTCTGCTGGAGTCCAGCTGTGTCTGTGAATTGCAATGATCCATTTGCTTCTTTTTCTGTTGCTTTCTTTAGTTTTTAAATATATACCTCAGGGTTTGTGTCAAATCTATTTGTACAGTCAGCCGCAAAGCTCTTTCCCGTTTTGAATGTGTTTTGTGTGTTTTTTCGCGACATTCACGCTGAAAACCAATGCTGCTGCTCAGCCTTTTGCCACTCAGCGTGCGTAACCGCAGTCCTAACGGTCGACGGTGACGTCACGTGCATGCCCTCTATTATGAATGGGAGAAAGTGCAACGCGCAATATGGCGGAATAAGTCCCGCCTTCTAAATAACAGCCAATCGCGATTGGTAAAGTCATCGCGCCACTGCAGCGGCCGTTAGAAACTCTGGTTTCTATAGAAACAGTCAGACTTGTGCCTCCAAAATGAGGCACAAGAGACCTGCAGGGTGGCCAATCGAATTATAGGCCACCACGTAGACCCGCCCCTGCAGATTTCATTGGTGATTTCAAATATGAAATTTAATCGAAAGCTTGGCAAACAGCTTTAGAGAATTTGATATTTCCCCATTCAAAGAGATAGGAGCTGCACTTGGACAAAGTCCCTTTAAGACAAGTCATTTCACTCGGCGGCCATCTTTGAAACGCCTCTCGGGCATCCTGGGCATCATGCAGCTCCTATCTCTTTGAATGGGGAAACATCAGATTCTCCAAAACTGTTCGCCAACCTTACGATTAAATTTCATATTTGAAATCACCAATGAAATCTAACAACAACCGACTCATAAATTTAGTTTCTAAACGGTCGAATCATGACAAAAAAAAACTGTATTTTTTCAGGCTGGATCAAGCTAATGCGCATGCGCAGACCTAAATGCGCGTCTCTTCGGAGGCGCGCGTCTGACTGTTTCAATAGAAACCGGTGATTCTAACGGCCGCTGAGGTGACACGATGACTTTACCAGTCAGCGATTGGCTCTTGGCTTTAGAAGGCGGGACTTATTCCGCCATATTGCGCGTTACACTTTCTCCCATTCAAAACAATACGAGTGACATGTCTTGTGTTATTCTATAGTCTTTGACTTGGATGCCCGAGAGGCGTTTCAAAGATGGCCGCCGAGTGAAATGTGTTGTCTTAAAGGGACTTTGGTATTGTGTAGATAGTGTGCTACATTAAAAAAAAAAAAAAAAAAAAGTCAGCAAAAATAGGGCACAATGTAGCCTACTGTTTTACTATGAAGGAATTATTCACCCACGTGTTTTAAATACGCATTGCATTTTGTGTTTTAGGGTTGCACAGGGTTACAATGTACTGGCAGAAAATTACCACTAATGTTAACATACCTTTTCCATTTTTCTACATTTTTTTTTTTTTTTTTACAGTGTACCTACCTGAACAACAATTATAGGTACAAGCTTATAATGCTGTATCATAAATGAACAATTATTATTGAAAAAATGCAAATATCAACAGTCGTGCACATAACTGGTGTGCAGGTTTAGTGATGTGTGCACTGTTTGGCATCTTTCTTCAGCTTTCTTGTGCTGCTTGGCTGGCTAGCTAGCTGTTCAATAGCTTACACTTTTTGCGTAATTTAGATAAAAATGTGTTTTTTTTATTGTTTGAGTCAAAAGTTTTCAAAAGTTGCCAAATAAACTTTAAAAATAGCTACATTTGTTGCTAGGTGCTTTTTGGTAAAAAAAAAAAAAAAAAAGTTGCTAAATCTAGCAACAAAATGGCAACACTGCAGAAGACGCGTCCTGCTGTTTAAACGGAGGCAGTTTGGCTTATGAATATTAAGTGCAGAAGCGCCATGACTCTCAAATTATTGAGCCAAGTTAAAATGCAGGAAAATAAAAGCGAGAAACGGTTAAAATGCACACTTTCTCTAAATGATGTGAAATGTAAACTTCAGGTTATTTATGCAGCTGAACCTTTATAGTACTCGTTGTTGTTTTTTTTTGTTTGTTTTTTTATTGTGTTCATTTTGCATCTAGTAGCCTAAACACTTTTCTCAGAAATCTGTTCACTAAATTATTCTTCTCTGTGTCTCACACAATTGGAGACTAAACAAAACAAAAAGGACAAAATTAACACCAAAATGCCTCATAAAGCAGTCTTAAGATTTGTGCGCTATATATCATCTTTTTGTGAGAAGGAAACTAAATTTAAGTTCTCCCATAATTTTGCTAAACTTACACATACACATTTGTGTATGAGCATTACCATATTTAGCACTCCAAACAAGATTTGTTTCTTATGTGAAAGTATCCTCAGTGATTACTGACCCATCCACCTGCATACAAACCATCATCCAGAGCATTTGTTACTGGACACAATTATCGCTGTTATCATTTCACCACCTCTGAATGATATTTTTAAATGTTAGTCATTTATTTTTAGTAGCTATATTATAAAAAAGTACAAGAACACGTGTTTTATAAGCAGACCTGCAGAACAACATCACAAATACACCTGAAACAGTGCTTATGTTATAAACAAAGAGTGCAATTGAGTATATACCCTTAAAAAGAAGGAAAAAAGCTTAATATGTAATATAAACAGCAAGGACAAAGATTAAAGTCAAGTCACCTTTATTTATATAGCGCTTTATACAACACAGATTGTTTCAAAGCAGCTTTACAGTGATAACAGCAAAATAACGATTAAATGATGCAACCAGAATTAAGTCTAATATGGTCATACTTCCTGAACTCTAGCTGCTGCGTTTTGGACCAGCTGGGGTTTGTTTATTAAGCGTGCAGGGCAACCACCCAGTAAAGCATTACCGTAATCTAGCCTTGTGGTCATGAACTAACTTTTCTGCATTTGTCATTGAGAGCATATAATATGTTTTTAAGATGGAAAAATGTGGTAAGCATTCCTGTAGGTGAGCCATACCTGGGTAATTTATCTGAGACCACAGTTCAACGTTCTCACGCTCACTTAGAGGAAATGACATTTTACTGTGTGGGTTTGTGCTGTTGACCTATTTACAGTCGCTGTAAGGGGGGGAGGGGGAGATGAAATGAGAATTATATTGCAATTGTAATATTTACTTGCATAGTAAGACTGAAAGACAAGATTGTGTAAGATGGAGTGAAAAATTCTCTGGGTCTGAACAAAGTCCCTTTGGTTTTGTGATTTATCTCAGTTAGGCGAAAATGATTTTAAAGGATTAGTCCACTTTTAAATACAAATTTTCCTGACAATTTCACTCACCCCCATGTCATCCAAGATGTTCATGTCTTTCTTTCTTCAGTAGAAAAGAAATTAAGGTTTTTGATGAAAACATTCCAGGATTGCTAAGTGCCTCCGACAAAACCGTGTTTCCGTCTTCTCCATAAAGTTTACGCTGTATGTCCTACACCTTCCCCTATTCTACTTACGGAAAAAATGTAACTGGTGCTGCGTTCATTCTGTTCATTTGTTTATATAAAGCATATACATTTTTTTTTTTTTTTTCAGAAAATGACAGATCGTTTCTCTAGATAAGACTTATTCCTCGTCTGGTATCATTTAAATCCCTTTGAAGCTGCACTGAAACTGACATTTTGACCTTCAACCGTTTAGAAACCATTTGAAGTCCACTGTAAGGAGAATAATCCTGGAATATTTTCATCAAAAACCTTCATTTCTTTTCAACTGAAAGAAGGACATGAACATCTTGGATGACATGAGGTGAGTAAATTATCAGGAAAAGTTTATTTGAAAGTGAACCAATCCTTTAATCTGTTTATTGAAAAGAATCAAAGTTCTTTCAGTGGGACTTTTTGTGGTTAATTTTAACTTCAGGGCATGACCTTTTTTCAAAGTGTAGTAGAACAAGGCAACAACACTAGCCTAAACACATTTGCAGATTCATCATTACATCATTTAATGCATTTATTAAAACTCCCAGTTATCTCTGTCCAGGCTCAGAGGTTTCTGTCAGGTCCACCCTGTCCCAGAAGTTCCCGTCATCACCGCCTCACAGTCGGTTAATGATTCCCGGCCCAGAGGTTTATGTCTCTGTTTCTGCCTCCTCTATGCCAGCAAAGATTGCTGTCATTTTCTTCACCTCAGAGGTTCCTATAATGGTCTCACCTTGAACCAGCACCCAAGGCCTTCTCATTCCCAGTTTCTGATCTAGCCCCCTGGTCTCCAGCTCCATGCCGTGTCCATCCAGGACCAGGTGTTCCCATCATGGCTGCATGGTCCTAGAGGTTCTTGTCATGGATGTCTCAGAGGTTCAAATGCCAGAACTCATCCACCAGAGCCTGAGATGTCCTGGTCTCCAGGCTCCATTTAATGCCAGCTTGATCCCAGAGCTTCCTGTCATATCTCAGAGGTTCCTGCCACAGCTGGAGTTCCTTGTCCCTGGTGTCAGAGCTTCTGGGTGTCCATCCAGCCAGTAAAAGCAAATCTGAAATTTAAAAATTTTGCCTTTGAAATTAATGTTTACATTTTGTCATTTATCAGATGCTTTAACCCAAATCTAAAAGTGAAAATGCAGGTAAGTGTTTTAATAGAATCGATTTACAGGAAAGTGCCTTTTGACTTTGTACCTCATTCTGAAGGAACCACCAGATGCTGCTCGCTCACGGACCATTGAGGAATGGAGGGAACATGATAACAATAGTTGTATTCCTTTAAATCTGTTTATATAGTAAAACCTTTAATAGATGGCAAGACAAAGAAGTAAAATATTTCACATTATTGATTAGTCCTGATTATGTCAACTACAGCTGTAGTCTATTTTAATTTTCTCTAAATGAATCATGTTGAAATGAAGGGACATCATTTAATCATGGTAAGGTATTATATGGCTTCAGAAGAAGATGTACAGACTATTTTATGGTGGTTTTTGAAAAAGAGTGACAGAGTATTTAAATATTTTTGTACTTTAATAGTAGTCTTTCATTATGTTGCTGCTCTTGTTCAACATTCACGTTTGTGTTTGAACATAATCATTTTTAGCACATAAACATGATTCTGTTGCTGTGTGAAAGTATCGTTCAACAGGACTCGTTCAACAGCGTTAGTAAATTTTAAAAAAAATTAATATAAGGTTAATGATTAATCTGATTCAAATTATTTTCAATTTCAAAACAGCAAAAACATTATCATGAGAGATTTAAAGATTCCCAGATGTCTTCAGATTCCCAGAGTCTCTTTGGTCACATGACATCCGAGCAGGACATTACCCACACACACACACTGAGACAGATCGCCCACTGAAACACACACACACACTCAAATCATCAGTGTGTGTCAACAGAACTGAAGATATCTGAATGAATGTGTTCTGGAATGGAGATCCCACCTTTCTGAGAGCCGATCCATGACGCTGCCTTCATGGCCACAAACTGCCACTCGACCTGCTGCTCTATTTTACAGCCTGTATAACCAGATCAGAGCCAGGAGAGTGGCCCATACTGACCCATCCACCTGTGGTACAAACCATCATCCACTGCATTTGTTACTGGACACTGGACACAATCATCGCTGTCTTATTATTTCATCACATCTCTCACCTGTGCTGGTTTCTGATTGGTCAGCTCATTCTCCGTCTTCCCAAACACATCAGCCAGTGTGGCGTCCAGCTCCCAGCAGCCTGACGCCTTCTGGAGAGAAACCAGCTGGAGTAACGGGTCCTTTGAGGGATCAGGAGCAGCTGAACACACATAGACATCGATTTAAGATAATGGTAAAATTGACCTGAGAGAAGAACACCATCATACACACACACACAAAAACAAGGGTCTTCAATTGATTACTAATTTTAAGCAAATTAGTGTTGCAACAAATCACAAAACTAACAGTTGGGATCATATTACGGTTTTTGAGTCACGGATCAGATCATTGTTTTGGTGGGGGGTGTAATTTGCTTTCCATTTATTACTTAAAGAACACTTTAAGTACTTGATTACCACAGCAAAAACTACTAGCCTAACTAATAAAGTTCAAACATTATTAAAGACAAGTCAGTCAGTAAAATGAACAAATACAAGCATAGATAGATAAAATATAACAATGTTAACAAATAAAGTAAGGTCCAACAGTAGTATTCAGGTACAGAAAAGTAAATTCATGTAAAATAACACTATAGTGTTGACTGTATAAAATACAGATCTGCTAAAATATAGTCTCCTACACTGTTGACGTAGTGAACGCAGTGCAGCATTTCCGTGTTCTACGTCATAACGCCAGCTCAGTATTGGCCAGATGCTGTTCACGTGAGCAGCACGACGTATGCGTATGATACTGACACAGGAGCCATTTGTTTTTGTTTGTTTTGCCTTTTTTTCTTCATTTTTAAATAAATTGAGTCTTTGACATCAATAAAGCCCTTTTGCTTCTCTGCATCGGAGTCCTTGCCTCATCCCTCCACCACACCAGACCATATATACAGAATATAAAAACAAATACAAACCCACTTACACAGATCACAACACCTAAAAAAAACAACAGACAACAACAACACAAGAGACTGAAAAATAAAATATAATTTATCTTAGAAGGAGAAGCATGTTCTTCAACTCATCATTATTTTTGTAATTAACCTAAATTGATGCATTAAAAAAACAATCATTGCTTCAAACATTTCATACTTCGCTCTTTCAGAAAAGTAATATTACATTGAGGTAAACTTACCTTGCACTGACATCGAACTGAATCCAAACAGCGATGAATTAAAGCTTCCAAAAGCCAGTGACGGAGCAGACTGTGTGGCTAAAGAGAGAAAAAAAAAAACAAAAGTCAGAACAGATTCAGATCTGGACAAACAGTTCAAGAACGGACACATCCAAAAGAACTAACAAGAAAAGCTTTGGAATGTTTTTTCCATTGGACATTACTGCAGTGGATGTGTTAGCAGGATGTTTAGCAAACACCACACATACATTCACATGGGAACATGCAACAGAATGAAAATAACTATTACCACATCCTTCCTAAAACAGAAAAAAATCAGCAAAAAAAATGAAGTCAGCACCTCAAATGTATTAAACCGAAATTCATTAGAAATTCATGCAGTAAAGCAAACACATGATTTTCCTTAGAAACTGCATGATTTGTAAATTATGTGTGGCGGCCACATATAATATTTCACCCCGAAATAGGTGATTATCCCATAACTTACTCACACTCAAGCCATCCTAGGTGTACAGGTGCTGGTCATATAATTAGAATATCATCAAAAAGTTGATTTATTTCACTAATTCCATTCCAAAAGGTGAAACTTGTATATTATATTCATTCATTACACACAGACTGATATATTTCAAATGTTTATTTCTTTTCATTTTGATGATTATAACTGACAACTAAGGAAAATCCCAAATTCAGTATCTCAGAAAATTAGAACATTACTTAAGACCAATACAAAGAAAGGATTTTTAGAAATCTTGGCCAACTGAAAAGTATGAACATGAAAAGTATGAGCATGTACAGCACTCAATACTTAGTTGGGGCTCCTTTTGCCTGAATTACTGCAGCAATGCGGCGTGGCATGGAAGTCGATCAGTCTGTGGCACTGCTCAGGAGTTATGAGAGCCCAGGTTGCTCTGATAGTGGCCTTCAGCTCTTCTGCATTGTTGGGTCTGGCATATCGCATCTTCCTCTTCACAATACCCCATAGATTTTCTATGGGGTTAAGGTCAGGCGAGTTTGCTGGCCAATTAAGAAACAGGGATACCATGGTCCTTAAACCAGGTACTGGTAGCTTTGGCACTGTGTGCAGGTGCCAAGTCCTGTTGGAAAATGAAAGCTGCATCTCCATAAAGTTGGTCAGCAGCAGGAAGCATGAAGTGCTCTAAAACTTCCTGGTATACGGCTGCGTTGAACCTTGGACCTCAGAAAACACAGTGGACCAACACCAGCAGATGACATGGCACCCCAAACCATCACTGACTGTGGAATACTTTACACCGGACCTCAAGCAACGTGGATTGTGTGCTTCTCCTCTCTTCCTCCAGACTCTGGGACCCTGATTTCCAAAGGAAATGCAAAATTTACTTTCATCAGAGAACATAACTTTGGACCACTTCAGCAGCAGTCCAGTCCTTTTTGTCTTTAGCCTCTTCTGACGCTGTCTGTTGTTCAAGAGTGGCTTGACACAAGGAATGCGACAGCTGAAACCCATGTCTTTGCATACGTCTGTGCGTAGTGGTTCTTGAAGCACTGACTCCAGCTGCAGTCCACTCTTTGTGAATCTCGCCCACATTTTTGAATGGGTTTTGTTTCACAATCCTCTCCAGGGTGCAGTTATCCCTATTGCTTGTACACTTTTTTCTACCACATCTTTTCCTTCCCTTCGCCTCTCTATTAATGTGCTTGGACACAGAGCTCTGTGAACAGCCAGCCACTTTTGCAATGACCTTTTGTGTCTTGCCCATCCTTGTGCAAGGTGTCAATGGTCATCTTTTGGACAACTGTCAAGTCAGCAGTCTTCCCCATGATTGTGTAGCCTAAAGAACTAGACTGAGAGACCATTTAAAGGCCTTTGCAGGTGTTTTGAGTTAATTAGCTGATTAGAGTGTGGCACCAGGTGTCTTCAATATTGAACCTTTTCACAATATTCTAATTTTCTGAGACACTGAATTTGGGATTTTCCTTAGTTGTCAGTTATAATCATCAAAATTAAAAGAAATAAACATTTGAAATATATCAGTCTGTGTGTAATAAATGAATATAATATACAAGTTTCACTTTTTGAATGGAATTAGTGAAATAAATCAACTTTTTGATGATATTCTAATTATATGACCAGCACCTGTATAACTCAATTCTCTCGTGAACGTGTTTATTTTAAATATGGATATTTTTCTCACAAAAACCCATCGCTTTGCTTCAAAAGGCATTTATTAACCCACTTGAGTCATATGGATTACTTTTATGATGGATGGATGTGCTTTTTGGAAGCTTCAAAAAACTCGGGCACTATTCAATGCCATTACAAAGCTGGGAATAGCCAATATAACTCCAGACTGTGTTTCGGCTAAAGAATAAAGTCATATACACCTAGGATGGCTTGGAGGTGAGCAAATTATGGGATAATTTTCATTTTTGGGTGAACTATTCCTTTAGTAGACAAGCTGTGTGCCTATTTGAAAGTCATCCCTGAGCCATAATTGTCCCGCAGGCCGGACTTTGGGCAACCCTGTTTTATGCTGTATGTGTTTGATTCACTTAGTCAGAGCCGATTCATTCAAAATGCGTCTCAAGACCCCTACTTTCTGTTCCATTACAGTCAGTCTAGTGGTCTTTGAACACAAAAAAAAGCACTTTCTGTATGAATGGCTCCTACTCATTCTGAAATTTTGGTAAGTGTGGTTTGGTGAGGCTTGCACATGAACATTTAAATGTACCAATTTTGTAATAAAACATGCATTGAGGTGCATTTACCTGGCGATGACATAAAGCTTCCAAAGGCCATTGGCTGAGCAGATTGTGCAGCTACAGAGAGAGAAAAACAAAGGTCAGAACAGATTCAGATCTGGAGAAACAGCCAAGAACTGACACATACAAAAGAACTAACAAACAAGAAAAGCTTTGGAATGTTTTTTCTGCTGAACATTACTAAAGTGAATGTGTTAGCAGGATGTTTAGCAAACACACACATACATTCACATGGGCTCACACAACAGAATGAAAATAACTATTTACCACATCCTCCTTAAAACAGAAAAAAAGTACATTTCACCTTCATCTTAATGAGGTCAACACCTCAAATGTAGTAAACTGAAATTCATGTAGTCAAGCAAACACAGAAACACACAACTATACAGACAAAATCAAAGCATGAGAGACTGAAAAAGAAGAATCTATATTATTTATCTTACCAGGTGAACCTCCCAAAGAAAACCCTAAAAATAATTGTTGATAAATGCATGCAATTAATTTTAAAACGTATTGTATGATGGAAAAATTAGTATTACTATTAATAAAAATAAAGCTGCATGTGATTATGCTATTAGCTATTTGACAAAATTTTTCTCTGAGGCATGGTAAAGCATGGTAAATTGAAAAAAAGACTAAACGTGTTAAGCAACATAATAAAAATTTGTTTTCTTGTCTATAAATATATCAAAACAATTTTTCCCTTGTCTATTAAAATGTTTAATATAAGTGTCTTTGGTGTTTCCATGGTTCCTACAAAATAAACCGGAAACTGAGGGTAATGCGGGTACGACGCAATTGACAGGCGACTCCTCACACGTCCCAGAGCCTTGGTTAAAATGCAATTTTCTCACGATTTACAAAGAGTTGGAAACATTTGGGATATTGTAAGTACTCAAGTGAACAAAATTAAACTTAAAGACAAGACACTTAAAGACAAGTGGTCAGTAAAAATAAGAACAAAAAAAAGAGATATTTTGTTAAATACAATATAACAAATTATATACAGACAAAATCAAAGCATGAGAGATTGAAAAAGAAGAATCTATATTATTTATCTTACCAGGTGAACCTCCCAAAGAAAACCCTAAAAAACAATTGTTGATAAATGCATGCAATTAATTTTAAAACGTATTGTATGATGGAGAAAATTATGTATTACTATTAATAAAAATAAAGCTGCATGTGATTATGCTATGCTAGCTATTTGACAAAATTTTTCTGTGAGGCATGGTAAAGCATGGTAAATTGAAAAAAAGACTAAACGTGTTAAGCAATATAATAAAAATTTGTTTTCTTGTCTATAAATATATCAAAAAGTTTTTCCCTTGTCTATTAAAATGTTTAATATATTAAAGTGTCTTTGGTGTTTCCATGGTTCCTACAAAATAAACCGGAAACCGAGGGTAACGCGGGTATGACGCAACTGACAGGCGACTCCTTACACGTCCCAGAGCCTTGGTTAAAAATGCAATTTTCTCACGATTTACAAAGAGTTGGAAACATTTGGGATATTGTAAGTACTCAAGTGAACAAAATTAAACTTAAAGACAAGACACTTAAAGACAAGTGGTCAGTAAAAATAAGAACAAAAAAAAGAGATATTTTGTTAAATACAATATAACAAATTTATATACAGACAAAATCAAAGCATGAGAGATTGAAAAAGAAGAATCTATATTATTTATCTTACCAGGTGAACCTCCCAAGAAACCCTAAAAAACAATTGTTGATAAATGCATGCAATTAATTTTAAACGTATTGTATGATGGAGAAAATTATGTATTACTATTAATAAAAATAAAGCTGCATGTGATTATGCTATGCTAGCTATTTGACAAAATTTTTCTGTGAGGCATGGTAAAGCATGGTAAATTGAAAAAAAGACTAAACGTGTTAAGCAACATAATAAAAATTTGTTTTCTTGTCTATAAATATATCAAAACAATTTTTCCCTTGTCTATTAAAATGTTTAATATATTAGTGTCTTTGGTGTTTCCATGGTTCCTACAAAATAAACCGGAAACTGAGGGTAATGCGGGTACGACGCAATTGACAGGCGACTCCTCACACGTCCCAGAGCCTTGGTTAAAAATGCAATTTTCTCACGATTTACAAAGAGTTGGAAACATTTGGGATATTGTAAGTACTCAAGTGAACAAAATTAAACTTAAAGACAAAACTTAAAGACAAGTGGTCAGTAAAAATAAGAACAAAAAAAGAGATATTTTGTTAAATACAATATAAACAAATTTATATACAGACAAAATCAAAGCATGAGAGATTGAAAAAGAAGAATCTATATTATTTATCTTACCAGGTGAACCTCCCAAAGCAAACCCTAAAAAACAATTGAATTTCTTAATGAGTGAGTGATTCTGCTTGCCATGCAAAAGTCACCGCCAAAATGGCACCTTGATTTCAGATCCCAATGAGATGAACACATCAAATGTATTGTAGTAAATAGTCAAGTAACAGTAAAAGTGATTCACACACACAATATGATCACTAACCTTGTGTCAGAACACTTGGTCCGGGCTGAAAACTAAATCCCTGAGAAATCTGCCAGTGTGACCCTAAAACAGCATTTGATTTTGATTAAATGAATACACCAAATGTAAAATGTTATATGACAGGAACATTTTAAATAAAAGGACACAAATATCCAGCACACACACACACACACTCCTACAAAATACAAAAACAAACACAATCCTTGCACTAACCTTGTGTGGGCACTCTTCTCTGCAGCAGGGGTCCTTTCACAGTCTGTCTGCTGTCTTTATTAATGGCAATGAAGGCTGTATGAACACTGCTCACTCCTGCCTGAACACTGAGCTCCATCCTGCTCTTCATTTTATCATTATACTGCTCCTGATGCCAAACACAACTCTATCACCTGACCTTTCCTCCTGCTCCAGAGAACGGATCAGGGTCCGAGCCGCCAGCCGATGGACGGCCAACCTGGGCAACATGGATGAAATCTGTTAAAACTGTTTACTGAGATGTATTGTTACTTTACTTTACATTTAAATGTATGCATAAGATAAGCAGATAGGCAGACACATTTATCCAAAGCAACTTGCATTGCATACAACTCAAGGCATACATTTTTATCAGTTCTTGGATTCTCTGAGAATCAAACCCACGACCTAGGCATTGCTAGCACCATACTCTGCTGTTTAAGCAACAGGAATGCTGTATGTTACTTTAAAAAAGGCTCATGTCACTACAGTTCAGTGTGTTTCTATGTGTGTTTGTGTGTGTGTGTGTTACCCTGTTTCCTCAGTTGGTTTGAGGCAGAAGTGGAGCTGGTTTGTTACTGGTTGATCTTTCAGCATGTATTTGACTGTCACTGTTCCCTCAGAGCCTCCTGAACTCTATAAAAGAGTGAAAAGAATAAGGAATTTAAAAAGATTTAAAAACAAATTACCTACAATGTAAAAGTCTTTAGCCTAACAACAAGAAATAGCAAAACAATAAGGCAAGGCAAACAATATACTCAGGTTCACTTCTTTACATTTTACATATGCAACTTGAGCAATTATTGTTTTTAAAAGGAACAGTTGAAAGGAATAGTTCACTCAAACACGTCATATGACAACCCACCCCACACAAAGTTGGAAATCATTTTTGAGTCAAATCTGAAAAAGTGAAAAAGTCACTTATTCAGTTGAACAAAACAAAACCTAATCGACTTATGGTTTTACATTTAAAAGTGTTCCAGAGAAGAAAGTCATACAAGTTTGCAATGGCATGAGGGTGAGTAAATGATTAAATGATAGGTGAACTATCCCTTTAAAGAGCCCTTATTATGCTCATTTACAGGTTCATCATTTTGTTTAAGTGGTCTATAATAGATTTAAAGGGTCATGAAACCCCCTGTTCCCTTTCAAGGGAACTCACGCTGTGTAGTTGCTATGGGAACGACTCTGCGTGATGTCGTCATGAAGCACGTATGAAATCTGTCCAATCAGGGGACGGTACATCACAGGCGGGTGACATCACTGACAAGGAACTATGAAGCCTGCCCAAACACACTCTCATTCAGCTTCTGTGTCTTCAGCAACCGCTACGTATGATCTTGTCTGTCCTATTTATTGTTGTCTGTCTACCATCATTCATTTTGAAAAGAATATTATGGCGAGCGAACAGCAATTTAGGAAGTGTGTGCATCCTTGTCCCCATTTCATTATGAGCGGGAACACACACGACCTTTGTGTTGTTTGTTTGGGAGTGCAGCATGCCCAGGCAGCTCTCAGGGGGCTGCCTGCGTGCATTGTGATCAGTTCCTGCTGAGAACGCTGCGCCCCGCCGAGCCCTCTTCGAGGAGGGTGACCGAAGACTCGCCACTTCCCTCTCCCGCGAGCGAGGAGCTCATGGAGGTGCTTACTCGCGCTGTTGCCAAATTGAACATCGATTGGCCAGCTGAGAAGCAAGAGCAGCAAACCCACAGTAAGCTTGATGAACGCTTTTTACCATCAAGGTCTGCTCAGCCTCCACGTCGGCGCTACCGTTTTTTCACGATCTCCACACCTAGGTGCCGAGATCGTGGAAGAGACCGGTTTCATCCATTGTTTACACCCCTCAAACCTCCACATACAGCAACATGGTCGGTATGAGGAAACACGGGTATGGGGCGATGCCAAGAGTGGAAGAGACGCTTGCGAGCCATCTCTCTCCGCAGGCGGCGTCTTACCTTAAAGCCCCGACATTGCCCACTAAACCATTGAAAACTACCTCGGTATTAGTGGGCAAAGTGTACTCAGCAGCGGGTCAGGCGGCAGCATGCTTGCATACTATGGCCATCATCCAAGCATACCAAGCCGACCTGCTGAAGGATTTGGGTAACAGTGATGAAGTGGGGGCGGAGTTCATCCAAGAGCTCCGTCAGTCGGCAGATTTAGCCCTCCATGCCACTAAGGAGAAGGCCAAGTCCATCGGCTGCTTTATGATAGCCCTAGTGGCCACGGAGCGTCACCTATGGCTGAATCTGTCCGACATTAAGGACAGAGATAAGTCCTTTCTCTTGGATGCCCCACTGAATCCTTCTGGCCAGATCCGAGGACTGGTTTGTCACGATAGATCTGAAGGACGCATACTTTCATATATTAATCCTTCCGCAACACAGGAAGTTCCTGAGGTTTGCTTTCGGGGGCGAAGCATACCAATACAGGGTTCTTCCCTTCGGCCTAGCATTGTCACCCCGAACCTTCACGAAATGTGTAGATGCGGCGCTGGCGCCCTTGCGTATGCAGGGCATCCGCATACTCAACTACATAGACGATTGGTTGATTCTGGCTCAATCAGAGCGAATGGCGGTTCAACATCGAGATGTTGTTCTCGCTCACATGAGAAGGTTGGGGTTGAGACTAAACGCGAAGAAAAGTGTGCTTTCTCCAGCTGAGAGAACCACTTATCTAGGCGTGGTATGGGATTCAGTGATCATGCGGGCCCATCTGTCTCCGGCACGCATGACATCAATCCTGTCGAGTGTCTCGCACATAAAGCTAGGCCAGTCACTCACTGTCAAACAATTCCAGAAACTGTTAGGTCTTATGGCATCAGCGTCCAATGTGATACATTTTGGCCTACTGAACATGAAACCACTGCAGTGGTGGCTAAAAACCAAGGGGTTCTCACCAAGGGGGAATCTTTTTCATATGATCAAAGTCACGCGGCAATGCTTACGTGCTCTGGACATATAGAAGAAACCTTGGTTTCTGTCCCAAGGACAGGTGTTGGGTGTCATCAGTCATCGAGTTACTCTAATGACGGATGCATCCCTCACAGGCTGGGGGGCGATCATGAGTGGTGCTCGACTCGCTGTGGCAGGACCATCATCTCTCATGGCACATAAATTGCTTAGGTATTTAAGCAATTTATGTGCCATATCTAGCCTTGAAATACTTCCTCCCAGACCTCAGAGATCGACATGTGTTAGTTCGATCAGACAACACAGCTGTGATCTCATATATAAATCATCAAGGGGGTCTGAGGTCACGCCCTATTTTACAAGTTGGTGAATCAGATTCTCTTGTGGTCCCAAGGGAAACTGCTCTCCCTCAGAGCAGTTTACATCCCAGGGTACCTGAATGTGGGAGCAGACATCCTGTCGAGGCAGGGGCCGAGGCCCGGGGAATGGAGACTTCATCCCGAGGTGGTGACGCTCTTATGGGAGAACCACGGCAAAGCCCAAGTGGATCTGTTTGCGTCTCGAGAGACGACTCACTGTCCACTGTGGTTCTCAATGACAAACCTAGCACCTCTTGGGCTGGATGCTATGGTACAGCCATGGCCGAGGTTACCGCTGTACGCATTTCCCCCGATTGTGCTGCTCCTGGGAGTTCTGGAGAGAGTACGCCGGGACGAGGCCCGTCTTACTATTAGTAGCCCCATTCTGGCCGGCCCGAGTATGGTTTTCGGACCTGATATCCCTTCTTGACGGGTCTCCGATGGAGATTCCGATCAGGAAGGACCTTCTCTCTCAGGCGGGCGGTCTGATACTGCACCCCCACCCGGAGTCATGGATGCTGTGGGTGTGGCCTCTGAGGGGGCACAGCTCATAGATTCCGGTCTCTCAACTGAGGTTATTGAGACCATACTCCAGTCCAGAGCTCCCTCCACGAGGAAACCATACGCTTTGAAGTGGAAAGTTTTCACTTCCTGGTGTGAGAATCATCAACGGGATCCTGTTAACTGCCTGGTCAGTGCAGTTCTGGACTTCCTGCAGGAAAGATTCCCTTCAGGGCTATCCCCCTCCACACTAAAGGTGTACGTGGCGGCCTTAGCTGCTTACCACGCTCCTTTCAGTGGAGTCTCTCTGGGGAGACACCCATATATAACTTCGTTTCCTTCGTGGCACTTTGAGGCTCAGACCTGCAGTACGCACAAGAGTACCGGCTTGGGATTTCATACGTGCTTCATGACGACATCACGCAGAGGCGTTCCCATAGCGACTACGCTGCGTCTCGTTCCCTATTCAGGGAACTAAGGTTATATACATAACCAAGACGTTTCAGCAGCAGTCAGTTCTCACCACAGTTTTGAAAAATTCTACAGAAGGTTAAGCTGCAGAGAGGAGGGGGATGAGGGGAGACTGACAACACAGCAACGGCTTCTGATTCAGACAGTTTTATTTCGTTCTTATTAAAAGCATAAAAAAAGCTTCCAACAAATGCACGCCGAAAATTATGTGAAGTTCACAACGTAATTTCGGGAGGATTGAACCCATCTAAACTTTCAATTAGTGAAACTCAAACATAATCTCAAGAGGAGGGAACCCTAATCTTTCAATTACATCCAGAGCATATAAGCAGCTACTCGCACTGCTCTGGCATTAGTTGTTTCGAAATCCCTCCACCTCCCCAACTCCACCACATAAATTAGGCATCTCATCTATCGTACTCCTCTTCCATGCACTAGTAGTCCCTGGGGGGTATATCCAAGCTCGAGTTGAAATACGCTTTCGAGTTGCCAAATACGCTCAACCTTATTAGCTTAAAGATTTTATGAGGAAACAAACTCGTGAATATTACATAATATACACAAGGTATTTGCTATAATTTAATTATAATTGGTAATTCAGCCATTCACATTTTGTTCTCTGCACTGAATACGAACACGATGTTACATTTTTGATAACTTGTGAGACTTATTTTGCAGCATTTTATAAGTCGTTTGATCGGTTAAAGAGCCGTATAAAGAGCAGTTACACTCACAGTGTGGATGAATCACGTTTGTGTCAAAGACACAGATATTGAAGAGAACTTGTGCGATGCAGAAACTTACAAAGCAAAAACAAACACTTGTTTTTGACCCATTAATGCATCTCTAGCTTATTGTATGCAATCTCACTGTTTGAAGCGTCTGTCAGAGGATGAATAAGGCCGAAGTCCACCTTTCTTCCATTCTCATAGCTCTCTCGAGAAAAATGCTTGCTAAACACAAACAGTTTCGATGTGTCGATAGTTGATGGCCAACCAACCGCCCGCAGGCAGTCTTGCCCTGGCAGCATCGCGCGGAATGGCATGCAACACACCTGAACTTTTACACCACAAAAACAAACATTTAAGACCAATGAACGCCTCTCTCATCTACTGCACGATCTAACAGTTTTACATGTCTGTCATTTGAAAGAATCACATGGTGTCCTGAATAATTAAGAGACGGTGTCTTCTCATAGGATAAGAAAATTCAGTCTCATTAATAATCATGAAACACTGACGCATCATCAAAGTGTTCAGCCTGTGACGTGGACACGGTGTAGATTTTAAACCCGAAAGATGGAAATAGCAGAAAAAAATCTCAAAATGAACCACTTTCCCTCTACAATTAAATCTGACAGATGCTAACATTGTATTCAATGATGTTCAACACACAAACCTCTGTTAAAATCTCAGAAAATTTAGTTTAGGGTTTCATGACCCTATGAATGATTTAAAGCACCTGTTTCACTCTCTGTTTTACTTCCTGTTGCTTTAAAACCCACCTGATTGGTCATCTAGCCCAGTCTGTTGTGATTGGTCTACCGCTTAGAGCATGTGTCAGAAACGTAACGCCTCTTTTACCTATAACTGGCTGATTTCAGCTTCCGAGGCTTCATTAGTATCTGTAAACATATTGCAATTACGTCGTTTGTTTTGCCGTACCAGTTTGAGACCGGGTCCAATCAAGGCGAAGGGCGGCAATTTACCCAAATCACCTTTGCAAAGACTTCAGCAGGACGTTTCACAATAAGCACGTATTATGCAAATGTATCACTTGCTGAAATCACAGAAATAATGATAGGACTACAAATGAGGTATTTCAGGCAGGAAACAAACTCGTGAATATTACATAATATACACAAGGTATTTGCTATAATTTAATTATAATTGGTAATTCAGCCATTCGCATTTTGTTCTCTGCACTGAATACGAACACGATGTTACATCTTTGATAACTTTTGAGAATTATTTTGCAGCATTTTATAAGTCGTTTGATCGGTTAAAGAGCCGTATAAAGACCAGTTACACTCACAGTGTGGATGAATCACATTTCAATCATCATCTCACCTCTCCTTTAAGTTGGGCATAAATGAGTGACCTTTGACCCTGGAAGAGCACATTGAAGTGTGGAGACAGTGTGTCAACAGTAATGCCATCTGGAAGGGTCCAATCCACAGAGATATTAACCACAGCGGGCTGCAGCGCAAATCTTGAGGGACTGCATCACCTGATATAGTTTGAAGAGAAAGAGAAACCATTGAGACATGTGACTAGGAAACATTTGTGCCTGTGAAATCCAGTGGAGAGCTTTACTTTGGGCTGCATGCGGTCGGTGCCTGTGATGAACTGAGCGTGACCAGATCCCTCCCTGGCCATTCCTGTGATGAGGGCAGTACTTGCACCCTCACCAATCCCGAATGAGAAACACCTGAACACACAATAAACTCTGTTAGTGTAAGTGATGAAGATAAGAATGATGGGAAGATCAAACCCAGCAGACCTTTACCTGTGAGAGTGAGCATGACGTTTCACCAGGTCCAGCACCTCTTTAGTGTTCTCCACCTCTCCATCAGTGAAGATGAACAGCTGAAGAGAGAAAAAACATCTGAGTCTTAAGTCTTGTTTATACTACTGTTAGCTCTGTCAAAAGATCCTCTGCTCACATCAGTCAGAGGTGTTGGCCATTTTCACTGCTACATTTTGTTTTCTGAAATTAATAACTAATTAGATGGCAAAGCATTTTCGTCGAATCTGGCTAATATTTCAATGCTCCATCCATCCCCGAATGTGTCTCTAAGATTTAATCGCTGAACTTGCCCAGAACAGAACAATACCGCTAACCCCAAACTGTATACTAATTATCAATTATCTTTGATGTTACCTACCCAGGTCTTATACAACAGTATGATATATTTTTTACAAATCAGTCAGCGAACCCTACCTGATACTGCAGGCAACAAGTACAGTAGATGCATGTTGAGGTGTTGTTGTACCTCTCTGGGGTGGTCACGGTAACAGGGCCGACTGTAGATGTGTTTTAGAGGCTGTAAAATCTCCTGTGCCGCACAAGTCTGCTCGCATTTCCTTCACTCTCTTCAGAGCCTGATCCATTGTGTCCTGATTGTACTCGACACTCTGACTGCAATGAAAAACACATTGATATTGTTCCTCTCACACATTTCAAAACTGAATATCTATGAATGAAGATCTAGTTACTAACGGGTAGAAGGACTCAAAACGAGAGCCAAATCCATAGATGTTGAAGTAGCATCCCATGGGCAGACTCTTCAACAGTAACAGCAGAGTGTCCTATAGAGAGACATGGACAGCTATTCAAGTGTGTCTCATCAGAATACGTGTCAACCGACCCAAAGGCACATTTTAAATCTTACCTTTGCACTTTCCATGCGCGTCTGTGCTCCTTTACCACGATGCATCATGTTGTCCATACTGCCTGACCTGTCAACCACAAAAATAAACTCGCCTTGAGTTGCCAGCGATGACATCACTTCCTCTGGGAACTCTGGGTACAAACTTATCATGACCACTGGGTCCCTCATCAGAGAGCCTAAAACAGAAAGAAATGATTTACAGGGGTTGCATTGAGTGTAAGTTATAATCCACAGTGAATTTACTTTAACACGTAAAACATTTTTATTGTGTCATTACACTTTCTGTCCTTATAGAAGGGCATGAAGTAATATCGATGACATTAAAACCATTCAAAACAGACCAACCATGAGCTCTGAGATTCTTAAGCAATAGTATACACCGATCAGGCATACCATTACGACCACCTTCCTATATTGTGTATGTCCTCCTTTTGCTGCCAAAACAGCCCTGACCCGTCGAGGCATGGACTCCTCTAGACCCCTGAAGGTGTGCTGTGGTATCTGCACCAAGATGTTAGTAGCAGATCCTTTAAATCTTGTAAGTGGCGAGGTGGGGCCCCATGGATCAGACTTGTTTGTGCAGCACATCCCACAGATGCTCCATTGTATTGAGATCTGAAGAATTTGGGGGCCAAGTCAACACCTCAAACTCGTTGTTGTGCTCCTCAAACCATTCCTGAACCATTTGCTTTAAGGCAGGAGCGTTATCCTACTGAAAGAGGCCACAGCCACCAGGGAATACCATTTCCAAGAAAGGCAACAATGCTTAGGTAGGTGGTACTTGTCAAAGTAACATCCACATGGATGGCAGGACCCAAGGTTTCCCAGCTGAACATTGCCCAAAGCATCAAACTGCCTACGCCGGCTTGCCTTCTTCCCATAGTGCATACTGGTGCCATGTGCTCCCCAGGTAAGAGACGCATATGCACCCGGCCATCCACGTGATGTAAAAGAAAACATGATTCATCAGACCAGGCCACCTTCTTCCATTGCTCCATGGTCCAGTTCTGATGCTTCACGGTCGGCTCTTTCAGCGGTGGACGGGGGTCAACATGGTCACCCTGACTGGTCTGCGGCTATACAGCTCCATACACAACAAACTGATGCACTGTGTATTCTGACAGCTTTCTATCAGAACCAGCATTCCAGAACCAGAACTTCTTTAGCAATCTGAGCTACAGTAGCTCGTCTGTTGGACTGGACCACACGGGCCAGCCTTCGCTCCTCATGGGCATTACTGACCCTTGGCCGCCCATGACCCTGTCTCCGGTTCACCACTGTTCCTTCCTTCGGAGCACTTATGATAGATCCTGACCACTGCAGACCGGGAACACCCCACAAGAGCTGCAGTTTTGGAGATGCTCTGATCCAGTCGTCTAGCCATCACAATTTGGCCCTTGTCAAACTCGCTCAAATCCTTACGCTTGCATATTTTTCCTGCTTATAAAACATCAACTTTGAGGACAAAATGTTCACTTGCTGCCTAATATATCCCACCACTAACAGGTGCCGTGATGAAGAGATGATCAGGGTTATTCACTTCACCTGACAGTGGTCATAATGTTATGTCTTATCGGTGTATGTTTTTAACGAAGATATTTCAAGAACTTATTTCCACTTCATTAAAAAAGGGGTCATGAACTGCATTCAACAAGCACAACAATGAAACACACATCCTCAATGTACAGCATTTTTATACTTATAATCCATTACATAAATCAATATTTTTATTTTGTACTGATTCATTATCACAATGCTTCATGAACAGCTCATTGTGTCATAAATGACATTAAGTGCACAGTCTATTTAACTTTTCCCATTTTGAAATACACTGCTCAAAAAATTAAAGGAACACTTTTTAAGAGAATAGCATCAAATCAGTAAAAGTCTTGGGATATTGATCTGGTCGGTTAAGTAGCAGAGGGGGTTGTTAATCAGTTTCAGCTGCAGTCTCAAGAGCATGGAGGAGATTTCAGGAGACAGGCAGTTACCCTAGGAGAGCTGGACAGGGCTGTAGAAGGTCCTTAACCCATCAGCAGGACCGGTATCTGCTCCTTTGTGCAAGGAGGAACAGGATGAGCACTGCCAGAGCCCTACAAAATGACCTCCAGCAGGCCTCTGGTGTGAATGTCTCTGACCAAACAATCAGAAACAGACTTCATGAGGGTGGCCTGAGGGCCTGACGTCCTCTAGTGGGCCCTGTGCTCACTGCCCGGCACTGTGGTGCTCAAATTGGCATTTGCCATTGAACACCAGAATTGGCAGATCCGCCACTGGTGCCCTGTGCTTTTCACAGATGAGAGCAGGTTCACCCTGAGCACATGTGACAGACATGAAAGGGTCTGGAGAAGCTGTGGAGAACATTATGCTGCCTGTAACATCGTTCAGCATGACCGGTTTGGTGGTGGGTCAGTGATGGTCTGGAGAGGCATATCCATGGACGGACGCACAGACCTCTACAGGCTAGACAATGGCACACTGACTGCCATTAGGTATTGGGATGAAATCCTTGGACCCATTTTCAGACCCTATGCTGGTGCAGTGGGTCCTGGGTTCCTCCTGGTGCATGACAATGCCGGCCTCATGTGGCGACAGTATGCAAGCAGTTCCTGGAGGATGAAGGAATTGATACCACTGAATGGCCTCCATGCTCGCCTGACCACCATCCGTCGTCTCATTAGGAGCATGACCCAACATTGTCAGGCATGCATACAAGCATGTGGGGGCCATACAAACTACTGAGTACCATTTTGAGTTGCTGCAATGAAATTTCAACAAAACTGACTAGCCTGCTGCATCATTTTTTCACTTTGATTTTTGGGGTGTCTTTGAATTCAATCTGTAGGTTGATCATTTTCATTTCCATCAAACTATGTGGCATCCTTTCCTTCCTACCACATTACACAGTCCTTATTAGTATAGATATCCAGCATTATATTTTTCTGATGTGTTTTCAAAGTGTTCCTTTAATTTTTTTGAGCAGTGTACTTTTTGCTTTAAGTCAAATGTTATGTGATTCACTGGAGCTGGATGGATTGATACTTTTTTAAATGGGAAATGAGTGGAAAAAATACTTCTTAGATCTAAGACCAATGGTTGGTCACTGTTCAGTCCAGGTCATACCTGATGGGGCAGTGGTTCACTCCTGCCTCCACTATAGCAGAGGGCTGATGGGTATCCTGATAGTACACAAACAGCTCAAATTCCTTATCGAACATGTGACCAGGACTCAGATTCACCTACGCACATAAAAACACATGCATCAAACTGCTGTGCTCACACATCCAGATAAACACATGACTAGGGTGGTCCTCAAATATAGAGTTAAGATTTTCTAAAGTGCTTTTGCATATCATGCTAATGTGAAATTAAATGTGATGTAAAACTTGGGCCAAATCAAATGTGTGTGTATGAAGCAGACCCAGCAAATGAGCAGGATTAACACTACGAAGATGGATGGTCATAACTTGTTGCTTTCACTGTTGCACTATTCCACTGTTCTCATTTTGGATATTATGGATTGCTGGTGTCGAGACCTCTTGACCACTTGGAACTTGAAACTGTTATGGCCCAGGTGCCTCCAACCCTTTATGTTAAACAGCTTTGACTATTTTTTTGGTTTAATATTTGCAGCACTCGTGAACAGGCACGGTTCATGTGCATGGAGCGTCTATATTTGAACAACACAATGTTCAACCCACATGTGGCAGTGGTTAATAAAGTCGGATTTGCCAAATATTTGGAGCCAGTAAATTTCTTGCAAAGGTGAAACATTTGATCAAAAAGCACCCAAAGAAAGTCCCCTTTTTAGTTTTGGTGTTCTCTTGAGGACCACCCTAATGAAGACACACAGTACCGTCGCCTGAGTGTGATCAGAGAGCAGGAACACTAGAATCAGAGTGCAGTTGGACTCTAGTTTGGAGATGGGCTTTGGAGAGCTCACATGGACACTGAGAGTCAGCGTGTAGGGAACAGATCCACATCCTGATGAAATCTCTGAGAATATACCAGCAGCTGAACCTGACACACACACACACACACACACACACACACACACACACACACAGAGTGTGTTAGAATCAGCTTCTCTCCACTAATAAAGTGTGTGTCAGCAGCTGCTGTAGTACCTGCTGGTGTGTATCGGGGGTTGAGTACAGCCGGCAGACAGAAGCGCAGCGAGTGGTCGGCCTGCACAGCGAGCTCGGTGACGTAGATGATGGTGACGGCAGCGTTCTGACCCGGCGACAGACACCCGACACTCAGTCTGAACACATCAGGACTCTCTTCGCTCTCTTCCAACAGAAACGCCTGCTGACCCGAACTCACAGCATCATCATAACGATCCCTCGCCTGTGAGACACAATTTTGTTACATGGTGCACAGTAAAAATATATGCAAATAAGCTTCCAGCAGACTTATATTTGGACTCACAGTTTCTCTTTCTTGCACCTCTGCCACAATCTCCTGCTCTCCGATCTTGGCACTGAAGTGGCAGACAGCAGCATCAGCAGGCAGAGGGAAGACGAACAAGGCCTCCAGGGGGCGCTCTTCCTCATTCACATACTGCAGAGTGGAGGAGACTGTGGCTACATGATCCTGAACCCGAACCTCCACTGAGATGCTCTTCAGAGGCACTGAGTCACACAAACCAACAACAACAACAACACAAATACAGCAGAAGACTCAGATTATCATAAAAACTAGAACGTCTACATACAATTAAAATGTTTGAGTTTAAGAAAAAACAGCGAACGGGACGTGTGACAATTTGCCCCATATAACATTTATGAAAACACTCTTCTTCGAACATCCTTTCTGTTAAAATCTACCTGTATTATAGTATTACTGAGATAAAGCCCTCCCGACAAACTATTACAAAGGTTTTAAGTTAGAAAACAGGTTAATTCATACCTTGCTCATTTCTCTGAGACAAAAGTCCGCACTTCACCATTTTAACGCCGAAATGACAAGATGGTAAGACTTCAAACGTGACCTACAGCTTTTAAATCTGCCTTAAATCTTTTCAGACCGACTCTTTTAACTGGTAAACCAATGTTTCTGAGAGTTTCTAACTCGTTTGGTGAAGAGAGGAGATGATTTCTGTTAGTCGTTGGAAAGAGCATCAGTCAGAAGACCGTTAAAATCTGAGCTGTTTGAAGACGCGTCGCGCTATTTAAATTGAGGCGGAGGTTTGACTCATGAATATTAATTAAACGCCAAAGCGCCGCAGTTTGATCATGAATATTAATTAAGTTCAGAAGCGCCGTAGAGTTCAGACTTTTGAGTCAAACAAAAAAAAAATTCTAGTTACTTTTTAGATATACAGCATGTCACATCACAAAACACTGCCCCCACAGTTTGAAATAACATATTTTATCTTTTAATAGACATATACTATTACTATACTATTGGTGATCAGCTTGGGCAAGGTGATTTTGGTGTCAAGAGGTTGATCTTAAAGCGTTAGTTCACCCAAAAATGAAATTTCTGTCATTAAATACTCACCATCCAGGCCCGGCTCCAGATATGAGATGAAAGGTGGGCCAAATGATATTCCAGGTGGGCCGGTCGGATTGGTGGGGGGCTTTAATGCTTTAATCTCACATGTCTATTGATATAGATAAGGCAATTGTTAGGGTTGTTTGTTATTGTTATTGTTATAAACTATTATACTATATAACTAAATAATATTTGCAACATTTATTATTTAAATTTTTTTGCACGAGCTGTTTATACTGTACGAAATTAGAACTTTTGTCCAATACCTCCTCTAGGGAGGTCCGGGGGCATGCACCCCCGTAAGAAAATTTTGTACATTTTAAGGTTAAATGCATCAATCTGGTGCACTTTGGAAGCTCAAAATTAAGAGCTTCAACTCATGTACAGTGTGCAAATTGACCAAAGAAACAACATTGACTTGTACCTGGACATTAAAGAGGGTTCAAACATATTTTTAGTTGTGATATAAAGTCTACATCGTTTTAGGTGTTTTAGGATGCCAAACAATTATAACAATAAAATAATAATACATACATGACAGTAATATCCATATAGGCTATTGTAACAAATGCAATCTAATATATATATATATATATATATATATATATATATATATATATATATATATATATATATATATATATATATAGGTTAGGCTACTTTACACAACGTATAGGAAAATTAAAATACTAGTTTGTAGCCAATTTCTAATCCTTGAGCTTTTAATTTCAGCTGATCGTGTGAGCAAAGTGCGCACTTCTCTTTAAAACACGCAGCACAAACAGACTAAATAGTATATACTTAATCACTGTATATATTTTGGTGCTTTATTAAGGCACAAAGCCATTACGGTTTCGATTTTAGTTCACTGGCAAAATACAATGTAGAGACCATTTATGTTTTAAATTTTCGGTTCATTATGAAACTGTGGCGGCGCACAGGGTCATTAATGGGAAACACTGAATGAATGAATGCTAAAGTTGTCGTATCAGTTGTTATCATAACAAAAACGCTTCAACCGGACCGAACGAGAGTCTCGAGGCCTGCCGCTGCGCTGAGTGAGTGACAGGAGGCTGCGATGTGCGTGAACTCGCTGTCATATGGATACTGTAGAGAAGCGGTATTGAACGGTTTAACATATTTTAGAGACATGTTTAGAAAAAATATATATTTTAGCAGCACTACTAAGGGGGAGGTTGCCGCTTGGTCTGGAGCTGAATTGAATATCACACTAATTTTGTGATTGGCTGTTATGTGGTGTGGGGCCAGGGTGGGCCAAGCCTCTGATTGGGTGGGCCAGGCCCACCCTGGCCCCCCCGTGGAGCCGGGCCTGTCACCATCATGTCTTTCCAAACCCGTATTACACAAAATAAGATATTTTTGATGAAATCCGAGAGTTTTCTGAACCAAGGTAAGTAAAAGCATGAAACAGATAAAGTGTTTTAACAGAATTGATTCACAAGGAAGTGCCTTTTGACTTTGTACCTCATTGTGATGAAACCATTGAGGAATGAGGAGAACATGATATCAAATAACACAATGTTGTATTCCTTTAAATCTGTTTATATAGTAAAACCTTTATTAGATGGTAGATAATCTGATTCAAACAAATGAAACATGATCTAGCTAGTGAATTTAAGATTTTACACAATATGGTGTTGATTTAAGCTAAGAAAGAAGAAAATTAATGAAACAAACATAAACAGCAACAGTTGTTCTGACGGCATGTGGAAACACAGACGTCTTCAGATTCCCAGAGTCTCTTGGGTCACCTGACATCCGAGCAGGACATTACCCACACACACACACTGAGACAGATCGCCCACTGAAACACACACACACTCAAATCATCAGTGTGTGTCACAGAACTGAAGATATCTGAATGAACGTGTTCTGGAATGGAGATCCCACCTTTCTGAGAGCCGATCCATGACGCTGCCTTCATGGCCACAAACTGCCACTCGACCTGCTGCTCTATTTTACAGCCGTATAACCAGATCAGAGCCAGGAGAGTGGCCCATACTGACCCATCCACCTGTGGACAAACCATCATCCACTGCATTTGTTACTGGACACTGGACACAATCATCGCTGTCTTATTATTTCATCACATCTCTCACCTGTGCTGGTTTCTGATTGGTCAGCTCATCCTCCGTCTTCCCAAACACATCAGCCAGTGTGGCGTCCAGCTCCCAGCAGCCTGACGCCTTCTGGAGAGAAACCAGCTGGAGTAACAGGTCCTTTGGGGGATCAGGAGCGGCTGAACACACACACACACACACACACACACACACACACACACACACACACACACACACTCGTAAAAAATAACTGTAATTCTCTTACTTATGGCTTTTAAATCACAATATTTTCACATCAACCTTTGTAAATAATTAAGTAACATTTTCTGCCCAGGTCTAAACATAATTAAAGTACTTGTTTTTTTTTTGTTTTTTTTTTTTTTGTTTTTTACAATTTGTAATATTTTTTTTTTTTTTACAATTTTAATAAGTTTAGATTTACAAATACCTTTATTTGCTTCAAGTATGCGGTAGCAATCTGTGTAACAAGGAAAGAAAACTAAACAAGTCAGTGGCCTATAATTATGAGGGATCTGCAGTTTTTTAGTGGATCAGACTCATAAAAAATGTATAAATGAATGTAATACTAATTACTCGGTTTCACACACAAAAAACAACAGACACTATATTTTTCAAACTGCACAGAAAATATAAATAAAACAACTTTGGTGCAGACTAACATGTGTAAAGATGTAGTTCTGTACATGTGTTCATACTAACATCTCTATGAATCTTTCTGCAGGTTACATCATTACACCACCCAAACGTTCAAAAATGTATATACATTCTGTCATGAATTACTCAACATCAGCAATCCCGGTGGTTAGTTTTTGTATGAGTGAGTGAGCATAAGAGTCTTCATCTTTTGCCTTTCCCAGAATCTGAACATCTGAGGACGCAGTGGATTCATTTTATTTTTGAAGCTAATGCGCCTCCATATACCTAAATTCATTTATGTCTGCGCAAATCATTTTACACCAGACTGCTTTGTGAATGAATGTCAATACAAAACACAGGATTTGCTAAAAAGTTGTTACTCAAGGATGGATCAGTACCAACTGTTCATAAACTATTAGACTGAGGTGCATTTACCTGCCAGTGACCCAAGGATCCGTCTTTTTTTCTGTCTGGCTACAGACAGAAAAACCAAAGGTCAGAACAGATTCAGATCTGGACAAACAGCCAAGAACAGACACATCCAAAAGAACTAACAAACAAGAAAAGCTTTGGAATAGGGAAGGACTGATTTAGGAATTGGTCATGTTAGCGAATTCAAGTGCTGCATTACAAAACATGTTGCTGACAGGCTCTGCTTTGAATGAACTGTATGTTTTGTTTGAAGAATATTGAAGAAGGACAATGTCATATCAACAACTAGTCAGTAACTACACTGAGTTAAAGGATACCTATTATGCAAATCATTTTACACCAGACTGCTTTGTGAACGAATGTCAATACAAAACACAGGATTTGCTAAAAAGTTGTTACTCAAGGATGGATCAGTACCAACTGTTCATAAACTATTAGACTGAGGTGCATTTACCTGGCAGTGACCCAAGGATCCGTCTTTTTAATCGTGCGCCTACAGACAGAAAACCAAAGGTTAGAACAAATTCAGATCTGGACAAACAGCCAAGAACAGACACATCCAAAAGAACCAACAAACAAGAAAAGCTTTGCAATAGGGAAGAACTGATTTAGGAATTGGTCATGTTAGCAGGATTCAAGTGCTGCATTACAAGACATGTTGCTGACAGCCTCTGCTTTGAATTAACTAAGTTTAGTTTGAAGAACATTGAAGAAGAATAATGTCATATCAACAACTAGTCAGTAACTACACTGAGTTAAAGGGGACCTATTATGCAAATCATTTTACACCAGACTGCTTTGTGAATGAATGTCAATACAAAGGTACAATACAAAACAGGTTTTGCTAAAAAGTTGTTACTCAAGGATGAATCAGTGAACTGTTCATGATCCAGCTCACAGTCTCCAGAGCGATACTTGGTATGGCAGTAATGAAGGGGCGAGCACTTTATTACAGTTCATCGGAGTTGATTTACGGATATAAATCTTTCCAGTTTATTAAGCACCCCCGAAAAGAAATCAGGTCTGTATATATTTGTTTACTTTTAGTTGTAACGAGTGTTTCTGTGTACTTCGCTGTGTATGTTGATGATAATGCAAGGGAGTGAAAGTTTATGGATAATTTTTTAATGTTTTATTAAGCTCTTACAGTGATTTACTGGAGTCTTTTGTGTGAAGTACAATAAATGTCATAAAACTTATCAGCAGGGGTGCCTGCAGTATTTTATCTCAGTACTGCACAGAAGTACTGTGCATATTGTTTTCGGAGAAACATGTGATTAACGAAAAACGAAGCATTTTTTCCAGTCAGCTTCACTTTGCGTGTCAGAAGCCAGACCACTACTATTTGGAAGTTCAAGTTCTTTTACTAAACATTTTAAATAGGTAGGTTCTGTCAGATGAAATAAAAATTTAGCTTTTTTAGCAGCAAACACTCAAGATGGGTTTGGTGCACACAGGGGTAAAAAGTACACCACGTGTACAATTCAATATACTGTTGTATCTTTAATGTTGTGGGCTTATTTGTCTGCTGGAGGTCCTGGACATCTTGATCAGATACATGGCATCATGCATTCTATCAAATACCAACTGATAAAAAATCAAAACCTGACTGTCCCTGTTAGAAGTCATATAATGGGCTGTGGTTGGATCGTCCATCAGGACCATGATCCAAAACAAACATCAAAACCAACACAAAAATGAGTCACTGAGCACAAAATGAAGCTTCTGCCATGGCCGTCCCAGTCCCCTGACTTGAACCCTAAAGAAAATGAGTGGAGTGAACTGAAGAGAAGAAGCACCAACATGGAGCTGGGAATCTGAAGGATCTGGAGAGATTCTGTATGAAGGAATGATCTCTGATCTCTTGTCAGGTTTTCTCCAAACTCATCAGGCATTATAGAAGAAGACTCAGAGCTGTTATCTTGGCAAAAGGAGGTTGCAAAAAGTATTGAATAAAAGGGTATGATTAATTGTGAGCAGTGTGTATTAGAGAAAAACATTTCTCTCATAATGAGATTTTCCCCCCATTTAAAATTATTATTCTCCAATGAAAGGTTGGATTTTTGTAGATTTCTTAAATAAAAGATCAAAAGTATTAACGATGCAGATTTATTTTCACAGCCTTCTTTGGTCATATTTACCAAGAGTATGAATAATTTTGAGCACGACTGTATATATATATATATATATATATATATATATATATATATATATATATATATATATATATATATATATATATATATATATATATATATATATATATATATAAAACCTCATGACCCTAGCAACACCCAAGAACCAATCATATTAGGGAAAAATGATGCAATGAATCATGTCAACTATGCCATGCACTTATTCTATATAAACTGTTGTAGGGGAGCGCAGGGCACAACCTAATGCATGGTTAGTTTTAACTAGGGCTGGGTATCGAATTCGATACTTTTTAGGTACCGACCTGAATTGCCTCAATACTATCAAGTATCGAAAATTGTCTTGTCATTTGGTATCATAATTCGATACCTCTGAACGGAGCCATGGATATTATATATATATATATATATATATATATATATATATATATATAATATATACATAATGTATATATTGCCAAAAGTATTGGGAAGCCTGCCTACACATGAACTTTAATGACATCCCGTTCTTAATCCGTAGGGTTTAATATGGAGTTGGCTCACCATTTGCAGCTATTACAGCCTTAACTCTTCTGGAAAGGTTTTCCACAAGGTTTAGGAGTGCATTTATGGGAATTTTTGTGAGGTCAGGCAGTGATGTTGGCGAGAAGGCCTGGCTCACAGTCTCTGCTCTAATTCATCCCAAAGGTGTTCTATCGGGTTGAGGTGACTCTGTGCAGTCCAGTCAAGTTCCTCCACACCAAACTCGCTCATCCATTTCTTTATGGACCTTGCTTTGTGCAGTGGTACGCAGTCATGTTGGAACAGGAGGGGACCATTCCCAAACTGTTCCCAAAGTTGGGAGCATGAAATTGTCCAAAATATCTTGGTATGCTGAAGCATTAAGAGTTCCTTTCACTGGAACTAAGGGGCCAAGCCCAAACCCTCAAAAACAACCCCACACCATAATCCCCCCTCCACCAAACTTTACACTTGGCACAATGCAGTCAGGCAAGTACTATTCTCCTGGCAACCACCAAACCCAGACTAGTCCATTAAATTGCCAGACAGAGAAGCGTGATTCGTCTCCCTAGAGAACACGTCTCCACTGCTCTAGAGTCCAGTGGCGGCGTGCTTTACACCACTGCATCCGACGCATTGCACTTGGTGATGTATGGCTTGGATGCAGCTGCTCGGCCATGGAAACCCATTCCATGAAGCTCTCTACGCACTGTTCTTGAGCTAATCTGAAGGCCACACGAAGTTTGGAGGTCAGTAGCTATTGACTCTGCAGAAATTTGGTGACTTCTGCGCACTGTGTGCCTCAGCATGCGCTGACCCCACTCTGTGATTTTACGAGTTGCTGTTGTTCCCAATTGCTTCCACTTTGTTATGATACCACTAACAGTTGACTGTGGAATATTTAGTAGTGAGGAAATTTCATGTGAGTAGTTTAACTCTCTGGAGTCGGGTAACGCGCCGGCGCGTTTTGCAGGATTTTTTTCACATTGCAGCAAAACACACTTAAAATATGTCATTTCTGGTCATAGAGACATAAGTAATATATCAATTGAAACTATAGAATGTCTTCTTTTATTTGTATACACTCAGAGTAAAAACACAATGTTGTGCTTTTTGTAAAATAAAGAAAACTAACATGATGCGTGATCTCTCGTCTCCCTCTGAACGAAATCCGATCTGATAGTTCTCAGAAAATGAACTGTAACTTAGTGAATACTAATGACAAAAAAATTAGACTTATGTCTAAAGAAACATTGAAATGTCCGTTTTAAATCGTGCAAGTCAAATCGAAAACAAACTGTAACTTAGTGAATACTAATGACAAAAAAATTAGACTTATGTCTAAAGAAACATTGAAATGTCCGTTTTAAATCGTGCAAGTCAAATCGAAAACAAACATTCTGTGTTTATGTAATCTGTATGAAAAGAGAGCCATGTCAGAAGTCCGTGATTCAGCTTATTATCTGCTAATGTGGCCACGCCCACGGAGCCAGCGCTATTCAGAGGCAAATTCTGAGGAAATACTTGTATACATCGTCTCAATCGTGTATTTATTGTCTTGAAAAGTGTTTATCTGGATGTTAAAGCCATGGTTAGCGATCTCTAGAAGACATGCCGTTAGTTCCTGGTTCCTGTTCTTCTTTATATGAATTTGTGGCCTAAAGGTGTACGCCCTCCGGCTGCAAGTATGAATTGAAAACACAGTATCCAGCACTCATAGTGATGACAATAAATATTGAATAAATATTACTCCTCTGTATAGAAAATTGACATAAACATATAAGAATCCATCAATATTTCTCCAAATGTGCATGCTTTTAAGCTAAAAGCCTATATGAAATGCCATAGAGGTAACATAACTGTTCAGACACTTTGCATCACAGAAATACATTATATTTTAAAGAATATAATAGAATACCATTATTTTAAATTGTAATAATATTTCACAGTATTGCTGTTTATGATGAGCTGAGACATGATTACAGAGGGTTTTTTCACAGCCTACCTGACTGAAAGGCCTCATAATATGCAAGTCATTTCAGGTCATTATTATGTGATTCTTTTGTCACGCCTCCATGCATACTGTGTTTCTTGACAAGAAGTGTCTTACAAAAACTAAATCAATATATTGTTTTATATGAAGGAGTAGGCAAACTGCTGTCGCACCCTCACTCAGTGGTCGGACCCTTCATTCTTGCGGGCTGGAGTTACCCTTGAACAAGTGTCCAGGCATGCTGTGGTATACACAGATGCTTCTGTCACCGGGTGGGGAGCCACTTACAATGGGCATGCAGTATCAGGTCTGTGGACGGGGCCTCAACTGCATTGGCATATCAATTGCCTTGAGTTGCTAGCAGTACGTCTTGCACTGGGCCGCTTCAAGAAGCTGTTGACAGACAAGCATGTACTGGTCCGCTTGGACAGCACTGCGGCCGTTGCATATATCAACCATCAGGGTGATCTACGCTCCCGTCACATGTCGCAACTCGCCCACCATCTCTTGCTATGGAGTCAAAAGCATCTGAGGTCGCTTCATGCCATTCATGTCCCAGGCGTGCTCAACCGTGCAGCCGATGAGCTCCTCCTTGGCCCATTCCTCTGAAGAAGGACCTTCTGACTCAAAGACGGGGCACCCTCTGGCACCCGCATCCCGACCTGTGGAAACTCCATGTTTGGTCCCTGGATGGGACGCGGGGGTTCTAAGTGATCTCCCCTAGTCAGTTGTAGACACTATCACCTCCAATAGAGCTCTTTCTACGAGGAACCTCTATGCGTTAAAGTGGAACCTGTTCATCGATTGGTGTTCCTCTAACCGAGAGGACTCGGTGGATATTTATCGGTCTCCCTCATGTCTGCCAAGGTCGGCCACAGGTGGTGCTGCTGGACTACAAGTGTAGCCATTGCCTGACAAACTGAACGTGCCGTCACCTTAGTCGCCTGGAGGGCGAGGTCAGTGGCAGCACGCAGCTCCCCCAGAAGCTTTTGGTCAAGACCACCCTGGGGCATATCCATGAGCGCTTTGGCCTGATAGACCTGTAACAGGGTCATGGCATGCAGGGCAGAGGCGGCCTGCCCGCAGACTCTGTATGCTTTCTCTGTCAAGCCTGACGAAAATTTACAGGCCCGGGATGGGAGACGTGGTTCACCGCGCCAGCCAGCGGCCATTGGACACAGTTGCATTGCTACGGCTTGCTCAACTGGGGGAATCCCAGCGTACGCCATGGCCTCCTTGCCATCCAGAGTGGTGAAGGCGGAGGAGGGGCTAGGCCTGGCACGAATGCTATACGGCGTTCTCCAAGACTTGTTCACCTCCTCATGCTGGTCCTCAGCGCCCCGCCCCGGTACCATTCTTCCAGAGGTGCAAGAGAAACCAATCCTCCAACCGAGAAGGTTCGGGACGCAGTGGAGAATTCCAGACGAGCCTGAACTTCTCGACGACCTGGGAAAGCATAGCCGTCAACTCGGGATCGGGATCGGGATCGGGCAACGCAACACTCCCAGAGGGAGGCAACGCAGCCGAGTCTTCATCTCCCGAGGACTCCTGCTCACCTTCCGATGCCGCAATCGACATCTGATCATCTGCCGGTGCACCAAAGGAAATGACTGGTCGCTCAACAGAGGGACCAGCACGATCCTCTGGTAACACCACAGGCTGCAGTGTTGCAGAGGGGACAGGGGCCCGCGGAGAACCAAGGAATGAGAGTCTAGACCTCAACACTGAGTGAGAACATGAACTATCCACTATTCCTGCAGTGAGAACATGAACTATCCACAAAAGCTGCCTCAGCATGCTGAACACCCAGGCATGTGACACAGCGATTGTGACCATCAGTGGGGACCAGGGAATGACCACATTCAGTAACGCACAGACGAAATTACATCTTGAAAAAGACCCAGGGTTCGTCATTTAAGCTGTTTTAGAAGGGGGAAATTCAGCTCTGTTCTATTGTGCTGAAGCACACAGGGAACAGCCACAATGCGACTGCAGGTACACCATTCCCTGAGTCACACGCACAGAGGAACCGGCCCAAATCGCAAACCAACAGGGTAAATGATGCTGTGAAAACAGCAGTTGAGAGCTGTATAAATAGCTCGAGGGCTCACTCTGGAACGTTCGCGGCTTCTCTGTAACATGCCTTCACACCAACACATGTAGAAACAGCTCTTCAAAGGCTTGAGAAGTCACTCTCAGTCTTAATAGCAGGAACACACAGGTTGGCTCCGAAGCAAAAGACATAGTGCGTTTGAATCCGCTTCCGTATTTATACCCACCTGGTGGGGGCGGTGCGCATTATGCAAATATCGCATGCCAATTCCATTGGCTTGTTTTAGTTCACTTAAAGCTGATAGGGCTCTCTGGCGATATACCAATTTGTCGGTCACTACTGACGTACGTCGAACGTGACCGACTGAAAGGGAACTGCATGTAAACTGAAGTGAAGAGTTCTGCTTTTGTCATGTAAACATCTTACTGTGATTAAGACCTTACTCTGATTATTAGAAATAATCACATTATTGGTGCACATGTAAACACTGAGTCACTGTGTGGTTACTGATGCGCAGCAGGTCAGTGGAACACTAGAGACCTTATTTCCAATTGATAGTGTTTATAGGGGGTGAGACGTCATCTGACTCGCATCTTAAGTGATCAGAATATGATTCTTAGGCATCTGGTTTTGCCAATGTGGTCAAAGTAGCTATTCTTAGGCGTCAGGAGTTACCGAAGGAGTCAGAGTGGGGAGTCAACTGAGGATAATATTGGAGGTGATGGGGGACATCTGGTGCATAGGGCAATTTCTACCACAACAGACAATCAGAGCATTAACCATCTGTCTGAAAACACTTAATAAACGTGACATGCATGTCAAGTTCATCTGTGGCCATAAATTCCACTGTTGTTGCCCTAAAAAAAGCATTCGTCACAAAATGTAAAATCTATATGATAAGAACATCCTTTTTGAAATTATAATAAAAACAGACACAGACAACCTCACAAGTTCACGATGAGAGCACTAACCGTGTGTGGGCACTCTTCTCTTCAGCATGGGTCCTTTCACAGTCTGTCTGCTGTCTTTATTAATGGCAATGAAGGCTGTATGAACACTGCTCACTCCTGCCTGAACACTGAGCTCCACTATCCTGCTCCTGATGCCATCAACATCTGCATCACCTGACCTCTCCTCCTGCTCCAGAGAACGGATCAGGATTTGAGCCGCCAGCCGGTGAATGGCCAACCTGTGCAACATGGCAGAAAACAGTGCTTACTGGGATTTAAAGGAACATTCCACTTTTTTTGAAAATAGGCTCATTTTCCAACTCCCCTAGAGATAAACAGTTGAGTTTTACCGTTTTCGAATCCATTCAGCCGATCTCCAGGTCTGGAGGTACCACTTTTAGCATAGCTTAGCATAGTTCATTGAATCTGATTAGACCATTAGCATCTCGCTCAAAAATGACCAAAGTGTTTGAATATTTCTCCTATTTAAAACTTGACTCTTCTATAGTTACCAAGACCGACGGAAAATGAAGGAAAATGAAAAGAGTTGCGATTTTCTAAGCCGATATGGCTAGGAACTATACTCTCATTCCGGCATAATAATCAAGGAACTTTGCTGCCGTACCATGGGTGTAGGGATGTGCGGTATACCGGTACTGGAAAAATACAGGTATTTATTATATTTCAAACAGTATAATTTCATAATTTTGCTCATTTCGGTATTTTATGCGTTGCTGTTCCGAAGTTCACCGCTAGGCTGCAGTGTGCTACACAAACAGACGCGAAACTGGCAAATGCGATAACAGAACAACACACGATGGCTCGAACAGATAGTTAATTCTACACACCTGAAACTAATCGACAAAAGACAGCAGTAGGAGTGAAATATGGCATTTCTTTGCCTACAAAAGTGATGGTAAAGGTGAAGCAACAGACCTCAATGCACCAATCTGCAAACGCTGCTTTAAATCATGTGTTACCACGAGAGCCAGCACATCAAATCTAGCAAAGCACTTGTCACTTGCTCATCCCGATTTGTTCAAAGAGTTCAGAGATCGACAGGTGAGTCCATTCAACTGATTTAATTTAGACTTTTATTCACAACACTGATCAGCACATGCACATACATAAGAGCTTATCAAACGGTAAACACGAAAGCTCAAACATGCGTGCGTGACATGCTAGAACCAATGAAGTTTAGTTCTTATTATACTTGCACTTGTTGCAAACAATCATATACAGTATTAATTGAATTTGAATGAATAAAGAGATTAGTAATATTAATTTTAGTATTAGTGATAGTAATATGAAGGGCATATTATTGCCGCTTCGGCGATACCTAGAGGAAGCAGCCGAGAAAGAACGATAGTGAGAAAAATAGTAATAGCCTATGAATATTACTAATATGAACACTTTACAATAAAGCTACATTTGTCAAAATTCATGAGGTAACCTGACCTAACAGCATTATTGCATTTATTAATCTAGGTCAATCAGTAATTATTTATAATGCATGTTTAGCATGTTAACATTACTTTGTGCATTAAACTAATATGAACCCAAACACAAACCTTACAATAACCAAGATTAATAAATGTTATAAATGTCAGGAGCTGTCAAAAAAAAAAAAAAAACACTGAAAAGATGTGAAGATATGAACCCATTTTAATTGGGTTACTTCAGTTTTTTTCCAAAATTAAAATTTAACATTTGTTCCCTGTAGGTTTTTTGTTGTTGTTGTTTGTTTGTTTGTTTTACATACATTTTGTTTGCACTATGTGATAAAAGAAAGAGATAAAAGATTTTTTTTTTTCTAAAATCAAAAATCAAACCATATTCCCTGAATGTAGGTTTTGTTACATTTTATTTGCCCATTTGTTACTGCAGAGTTTTAAGCAGTTTATTAATAAAATTGTTTAAATTCCCTTATCTTTTGAGGCTGGTTATTTGTCACCTATGGTATCAATTTAGTATCGATACTGAGATATTAGTACCAAAGCCAAAATTGTGGTATCGGAACATGGGTGCAGCAGGCGCAATGATATTACGCAGCATATTATGCACAGGGAGCGTGCCTTGCAACCATGAAGACATTTGTGAGAGACGCGTAATATCATTGCGCCTGCTGCACCCATGGTACGGCAGCAAAGTTCCTTGATTATTACGCCGGAATGAGAGTATAGTTCCCAAAGGAACTATACCTCAAGGAACTTTGCTGCCATAACATGGGTGCAGCAGGTGCAATGATATTATGCAGCGTCCCTCACAAATGTCTCCATGCTTGCAAGGCACGCTCGATGTGCAAACAGGGGGTCGCAGGCGGTGCATAATATCATTGCGCCTGCTGCGCCCATGGTACGACAGCAAAGTTCCTTGATTATTACGCTGGAATGAGAGTATAGTTCCTAGCCATATCGGCCTACAAAATCACAACTTTTCATTTTCAGTCAGTTTTAGTACACAATGTAACTACAGAAGAGTCAAGTTTTAAATAGGAAAAATATCGAAACTCTTTGGTCATTTTTGAGCGAGATGCTAACGGTCTAATCAGATTCAATGAACTATGCTAAGCTATGCTAAAAGTGCTACCGTCAGACCCGGAGATCGGCTGAATGGATTCGAAAACGGTAAAACTCAACTGTTTAACTCTAGGGGAGATGGAAAATGAGCCTATTTTCAAAAAAGTGGAGTGTTCCTTTAATGTTATATTACATAAAAAATGCATGCATTTAGTAGGTACTTTTTTCCAAAGAGACTTACATTGCATCCTGGGAATCAAACCCATGAACCTGGCATTGTAAGTAGGGTTGGGTACTGAACTTGGTACAAATCTGAATTACGTCAGTAATACAGAATACCGATTCACATTAAATCAATCAGTGCCAAATTTCAGTACCTGAGAACACATCTGGGCACGAGAGTAAGGTGCGTTAGAGAGAGAGACCATGCGATGTCACCCCAGCAGCTTGTTCAAACACAACACACAGCGCAATGACTAAATGTTCTGAAGTGTGGTTACATTTCACAAAACAAGATGCAGCCAACGCTATTTGCAATATGTCCATAAAAACGTGCTTAATCCAGAATGTATATGATCCGCGTTGGGAATATTGTTAATCTCATTGCAGCGTTCCGTGCAGAAACCGCTCTCATCAATACCATGTTGTTACATACTAAATATTGTTACAGTCATATTTTCCATGTGTTGTTCAGAAACTCCAGAAACGGTCTTTCGTGACATTTGAATTCTATGTAATGCGATCTCATGCAATCTACAGTGTGCTCACACTATGCCCTGGACAGGAGACGCTGTGACATCATGTGACAGACAGGCTGGAGGTTGTAGGGATGGTTTTGGGAGGTAGAGAGAGGATTTATTTTGTCTAGAGTGAAAAAAATTCTAAATAAATAACAAAATGCTGAAATTGAGAGGTTTGGACTTTTATTTCACTGAAATAAATATTTCTAATATTAAAGTTTTATATTACTGAAAAAAGGTACTAGCTTTGAAAAAGGTCTACCAGCAAACTACTGATGTCACTCCAATGAATGCATTTCTGTTCATGTTTGTGTGTGTTACCCTGTTTCCTCAGTTGGTTTGAGGCAGAAGTGGAGCTGGTTTGTTACTGGTTGATCTTTAAGACTGTATTTGACTGTCACTGTTCCCTCAGAGTCTCCTGAACTCTATGAGAGAGGACATTTTTTTATCATTTAAACAAATGAGAGACACTCTTATTCTCATTAAAGAAACACATGCTACATCATCTCACCTCTCCTTTAAGGTGGGCATAAATGAGTGACCTTTGACCCTGGAAGAGCACATTGATGGGTGGAGACAGTGTGTCAACAGTAATGCCATCTGGAAGGGTCCAATCCACAGAGATATTAACCACAGCGGGCTGCAGCGCAAACCTGAGGGACTGCATCACCTGATATAGTTTGAAGAGAAAGAGAAACCATTGAGACATGTGACTAGGAAACATTTGAGCCTGTGAAATCCAGTGGAGAGCTTTACTTTGGGCTGCATGCGGTCGGTGCCTGTGATGAACTGAGCGTGACCAGATCCCTCCCTGGCCATTCCTGTGATGAGGGCGGTACTTGCACCCTCACCAATCCCGAATGAGAAACACCTGAACACACAATAAACTCTGTTAGTGTAAGTGATGAAGATATGAATGATGGGAAGATCAAACCCAGCAGACCTTTACCTGTGAGAGTGAGCATGATGTTTCACCAGGTCCAGCACCTCTTTAGTGTTTCTCACCTCTCCATCAGTGAAGATGAACAGCTGAAGAGAGAAAAACATCTGATTCATAAGCCTCGTTTATACTTTAACACCAATGTCAATGAGTAGTTGAGGTGTTGTTGTACCTGTCTGGGGTGGTCTGGGTAACAGGGCTGACTGTAGATGTGTTTTAGAGGCTCTAAAATCTCTGTGCCGCACAAGTCTGCTCGCATTTCCTTCACTCTCTTCAGAGCTTGATCCATTGTGTCCTGATTGTACTCGACACTCTTACTGCAAATAAAAAAACAATGATATCTTTCCTCTCACATATTTCAAAACTGAGTATCTGTGAATGAAGATCTAGTTACTAACGGGTAGAAGGACTCAAAACGAGAGCCAAATCCATAGATATTGAAGTAGCATCCCATGGGCAGACTCTTCAACAGTAACAGCAGAGTGTCCTAAAGAGAGACATGGACAAATACTTAAACTCAAACTCTATCCCAGAAAAAGTATGGCATTTGTCATTATGGGCAAGAAAAGCCAAGCAATCTGGTTGTGAACTGAGTTTTATTTTGTTTAAATGTATCTCATCTGAACACATTCAAATAAATACACATCCTGGCATGCAAACATCCAGTTTTTAATCTTAAATCTTACCTTTGCACTTTCAATGCGCTTCTGTGCCCCATTCTCCTGATGCATCATACACTCCATACTGCCTGATCTGTCAATCACAAAAACAAACTCTCCTTGTGTTGCCAGTGACATCACTTCCTCTGGGAACTCTGGGTACAAGCTTATCATGACCACTGGGTCCCTCATCAGAGAGCCTGAAATAGAGAGAGAGTCAGTGACAGCTTGATCACTCAATCCCATAATCCCAGTGAGCTGCAGGTCATACCTGATGGGGCAGTGGACACTCCTGCCTCCACTATAGCAGAGGGCTGATGGGTATCCTGATAGAACACAAACAGCTCAACGTCCTTATCAAACATGTGACCAGGACTCAGATTCACCTACACACATAAAAACACATGCATCAAACCGCTGTGCTCACACATCCAGATAAACACATGAAGACACACAGTACCGTCGCCTGAGTGTGATCAGAGTGGAGGAACACTAGAGGATCCAGAGTGCAGCTGGACTCTAGTTTGGAGATGGGCTTTGGAGAGCTCACATGGACACTGAGAGTCAGCGTGTAGGGAACAGATCCACATCCTGATGAAATCTCTGAGACTATACCAGCAACTGAACCTGACACACACACACACACACACACACACACAGAGTGTGTTAGAATCAGCTTCTCTCCACTAATAAAGTGTGTGTCAGCAGCTGCTGTAGTACCTGCTGGTGTGTATCGGGGGTTGAGTACAGCCGGCAGACAGAAGCGCAGCGAGTGGTCGGCCTGCACAGCGAGCTCGGTGACGTAGATGATGGTGACGGCAGCGTTCTGACCCGGCGACAGACACCCGACACTCAGTCTGAAGACATCAGGACTCTCTTCGCTCTCTTCCAACAGAAACGCCTGCTGACCCGAACTCACAGCGTCATCATAACGATCCCTCGCCTGTGAGACACAATTTTGTTACATGTTGCATAGTAAAAATATATGCAAATAAGCTTCCAGCAGACTTATATTTGGACTCACAGTTTCTCTTTCTTGCACCTCTGCCACAATCTCCTGCTCTCCGATCTTGGCACTGAAGTGGCAGACAGCAGCATCAGCAGGCAGAGGGAAGACGAACAAGGCCTCCAGGGGGCGCTCTTCCTCATTCACATACTGCAGAGTGGAGGAGACTGTGGCTACATGATCCTGAACCCGAACCTCCACTGAGATGCTCTTCAGAGGCACTGAGTCACACAAACCAACAACAACAAATAATCCTCAAATACAGCTCTTTGATAAAAATAACATCTGTTAGACTCTCTACATTAACATGAAAACTCGAACGTGTAACTTAGATATAATTAAAATTATTATATTCACCCACATCGGCTATTAAATGAAATCGGAAAGAGTAAAAGTAAAAAGGTGACTTCATACCTGGCTCATCTGTCGCAGTCACAAGACCGCAGTTCACCATTTTCACCCTCCGTTAAATGAACTGACTAGATGATCTACTTCGAAAGCGAAAGTGAAAAATCCGAAATACTGCCTTTAAATCTGCCTTAAATCGTCACAGAAGACTCGTTTAATGAGTTAATCAGTGTTTCTGATCAAATTACCGAATGTTTGGGGAAGAAAAGCCGCTTTCTGAAAGTTGACGCCCTGCTGTAGCATTAGTCAGAGGACTGTTAACTGTGTGCAGAAGACGCGTCGTGCTATTTACTTTGAGGCGGGAGTTTGACTCATGAATATTAATTAAGTGCAGTGATTTCTATGGCCCCGTTTACACGTGCATGGTTATTTTGAAAAACGGAGACATTTCCCTTCGTTTGCGCCCTTCGTTTAAATCTTTTTAAAAACTCCGGCCAGAGTGGAGATTTTGAAAATCTTCGTTTGCACGTTTGCATGTAAACTGAGACAAACGGGTGTTTAAGCAGCCAACGTCACAGTATGCGCCAGAGCTCGCACCTATGTTAAGTGCGACCTATGTTTACATGTGATCATGGAAGCATTTAGAGTAGCAGTCGCATTTATGTTGGTGCAAACTCTTCTCGTGTGTTTGCATTTGCAAATACAGCTGCTCTATTATGTTGAGAAGCAGAGACGAATGAGTGCTCGGAAATCAGCAATTTTGCAACAACTTCCAATCACTTCAAGAGGAATTCGGGATTTTTGGGGGGATTCTGATTGGCTTACATGGGCTTGAACTGCTCGTTACACTCTTGACGTCATACATACACGGGTACGTGTAAATGAAAACTTTTCTGAAAACTGACATGTGTGCACGATGTTATTTTTGAAACCGGAGAGGCTGAAATGTCCGTTTATGAAAATAGCCGCCCATGTGTATGCCAAACTAATTTTCCATACAGCTAACAGAATTTTGGAACGTGAAAAAGAGGAACGTGTTTTAAAGGTATAATGTTCCTCAAATGTTCTTTCAACTTAATTTTGGTTTAAAATTCAACATTCTGGGAACGTTGATTTGTAACATTTCAAGAACATAAAAATGTCCAGTTTCCTTAATGTTAGTAGAACGTTATTTAAAGGTTAGTATGATGTTCCTGAAACATTCTTTCAATCATTCAAAACCTGCTGTGAACAAACACTGAAAGAAAGAGAAATAAGAACACAAACTACAACTTTCTTCAGCCACAGCCTTAGATGAACTGAAGATAAAAAAAACATTCAAGACAAGACAAGACAAAACCTTCAAGATCTGATTAAACAACAACTCCACAAACAACATTACCAGCTTTACTGGAGAGAAGCAGTCAAGCAACATATGAGGATCTTCATACTGTGTTTTTGTGTTTTTCAAGTTTTTTGTGTCTTTTCTAGTTTGATTTTAATGCTGTGTCGTTGCTAGGAAAGTTTGTTTACTGTGTTCATGTGGCAATTCGCTGCCCCTGCATTAGACCCATTTTATCAAAGCAGCAGAAAGCAGTGCAGATGCAGCATCCAGTGGCCATATCCTGCCTTCTTACGGACAGGGGCGCCCCCAAGGGGTGGTCAGTGGTAGTCACGGCCACCGCTGTACAAATTCTGGCCATCCTGTGGCCACCCCAGTATGATTTTGCAGTGGGTACTATTAAATTGTATGCATTAAATGCATAATGTCAATTCACAAGTTCATGAAGTGAAAGAAAATAAAATGCCACCAAAAAAGACTGTAGATTGATTGGCGCCACCAGAGTAGCCTAGCTGTTTCACTGCCCCCAAATAGAAATGTCGGACCTGAATTTCAAATGTTATTTATACTGTAAAGAGGGTAGGGCAGGGGTGTGCGATATATTTAGTCTGCGATTTTATCACTGTTGATGCACAATCGATCTGACATAGCTGTATGTGTGATATTGTCTTGTAGATTAGACTGTGTCGGTGCGCATTTAGTTCACGCTTTCACTGTGTGACTTTACTTTTCACTGTGTGAATCCGACAGCAAAATATACAGCTGTCAAAATGCGTCCCCCACTTCAGTAGATGTGACAGAAATAAAGTCAGTCTGGTTAGTAATAAGTGAAGCTGGTAATGCTGTTTGTGGAGTTGTTTAATCAGATCTTGAAGGTTTTGTCTTGTCTTGTCTTGTCTTGTCTTGAATGTCTTTTATCTTCAGTTCATCTAAGGCTGTGGCTGAAGAAAGTTGTAGTTTGTGTTCTTATTTCTCTTTCTTTCAGTGTTTGTTCACAGCAGGTGTTTGAATGATTGAAAGAATGTTTCAGGAACATCATACTAACCTTTAAATAACGTTCTACTTACATTAAGGACACTGAACATTTTTATGTTTTTGAATTGTTACAAATCAACGTTCCCAGAATGTTGAATTTTTAACCAAAATTAAGTTGAAAGAACACTTGAGGAACATTATACCTTTAAAACACGTTACTCTAACGTCAAGAAAACTGGACATTTTTTATGTTCCCAGAACCAACACTGAATATTTGGAGAATGTTCATATAACAAAATTCCGTTAGCCGGATTTTCCCCTAATGTGATGAAACCATTGAGGAATGAGAAGAACATGATATCAAATGATAAATCTTAAATCTGTTTATACAGTAAATGCTTTATTAGACAAACATGAAGTATTTCTCTTTTTTGACTCTCATTACATGAAAAAGAGTAACAGAGTATTCAAATATTTTTGTACTTTAATTGTAGTCTTTCATTATGTTGCTGCTCTTGTTCAACATTCATGTTTGTGTTTGAACATAATCATTTTCAGCACATAAACATGATTCTGTTGCTGTGTGAAAGTATCCTCAGTGATCGAGGACTCGTTCAACAGCGTTAGTAAATCACTGATGCACAAAAAAACTGAGAGAAACAAGAAAAGGTTAATGAATAATCTGATTCAAACAAATGAAACATGATCTAGCTAGTGAATTTAAGATTTTATACAATATGGTGTTGATTTAAGCTAAGAAAGAAGAAAATTAATGAAACGCAAACATAAACAGCAACAGTTCTTCTGACGGCATGTGGAAACACTGATGTCTTCAGATTCTCAGAGTTTCTTTGGTCACATGACATCCGAGCAGGACATTACCCACACACACACACTGAGACAGATCGCCCACTGAAACACACACACACTCAAATCATCAGTGTGAATCAAAGAACTGAAGATATCTGAATGAATGTGTTCTGGAATGGAGATCCCACCTTTCTGAGAGCCGATCCATGACGCTGCCTTCATGGCCACAAACTGCCACTCGACCTGCTGCTCTATTTTACAGCCGTATAACCAGATCAGAGCCAGGAGAGTGGCCCATACTGACCCATCCACCTGTGGACAAACCATCATCCACTGCATTTGTTACTGGACACTGGACACAATCATCGCTGTCTTATTATTTCATCACATCTCTCACCTGTGCTGGTTTCTGATTGGTCAGCTCATCCTCCGTCTTCCCAAACACATCAGCCAGTGTGGCGTCCAGCTCCCAGCAGCCTGACGCCTTCTGGAGAGAAACCAGCTGGAGTAACAGGTCCTTTGGGGGATCAGGAGTGTCTGACACACACACACACACACACACACACACACACACATGGCATTAAATGACAATATTTTCACATCAACCTTTGTAAATAATTAAGTGAAAATTTCTGCCCAGTTCTATACATTGACTAATCAAGTACTAAACATAATTAAAGTACTTGTTTTTTTGTTTTTTGTTTTTAACAATTTGTAATATTTGTTTTTAAAATTTTAATAAGTTAAGATTTACAAATACCTTTACTTGCTTCAAGTAGGTTGCAGTAATCTGTGTAACAAGGAAAGAAAACTAAACAAGTCAGTGGCCTTTAATTATGAGGGATCTGTAGGTTTTTTTTTTTTTTGGTGGATCAGACTCATAAAAAAAATTATAAATGAATGTAATACTAATTACTCGGTTTCACACACAAAAAACAACAGACACTATATTTTTCAAACTGCACAGAAAATATAAATAAAACAACTTTGGTACAGTCTAACATGTGTAAAGATGTAGTTCTCTACTTCTATGAATCTTTCTGCAGGTTACATCATTACACCACCCAAACGATCAAAAATGTAAATTCTGTCATGATTTACTCAACATCAGCAATCCCGGTGGTTAGTTTTTGTATGAGTGAGTGAGCATAAGAGTCTTCATCTTTTCCCTTTCCCAGAATGTGATTATCTGAGGACGCAGTGGATTCATTTAATTTTTGAAGGTAATGCGCCTCCATATACCTAAATTTGTTTATGTCTGCGCAAATCATTTTATATCAGATTGCTTTGTGAATGAATGTCAATACAAAGGGATAATACAAAACACAGGATTTGCTAAAAAGTTGTTACTCAAGGATGGATCAGTACCAACTGTTCGTAAACTATTAGACTGAGGTGCACGTACCTGACTTTTCGAACTCTCTGCTAAATTTTCCAGCTACAGACAGAAAAACCAAAGGTCAGAACAGATTCAGATCTGGACAAACAGCCAAGAACAGACACATCCAAAAGAACTAACAAACAAGAAAAGCTTTGGAATAGGGAAGAACTGATTTAGGAATTGGTCATGTTAGCAGGATTTAAGTGATGCATTACAAAACATGTTGCTGACAGCCTCTGCTTTGAATTAACTAAGTTTAGTTTGAAGAACATTGAAGAAGAATAATGTCATATCAACAACTAGTCAGTAACTACACTGAGTTAAAGGATACCTATTATGCAAATCATTTTACACCAGACTGCTTTGTGAATGAATGTCAATACAAAACACAGGATTTGCTAAAAAGTTGTTACTCAAGGATGGATCAGTGCCAACTGTTCGTAAACTATTAGACTGAAGTGCATTTACCTGGCTTCATTCTCTTTTCGATCACTCTGCTAGCTTGTCTGGCTACAGACAGAAAAACCAAAGGTCAGAACAGATTCAGATCTGGACAAACAGCCAAGAACAGACACATCCAAAAGAACTAACAAACAAGAAAAGCTTTGGAATAGGGAAGAACTGATTTAGGAATTGGTCATGTTAGCAGGATTCAAGTGATGCATTACAAAACATGTTGCTGACAGCCTCTGCTTTGAATAAAATGAATGTTTTGTTTAAAGTAGAGGTCGACCGATATGGGTTTTTCTCTGGCCAATGCCGTTGCTGATATTTAGAAATCAGGGCAGCCGATGGCCGATATATGATGCCGATTTTTTTGGCCAATATGTTTGGCCGATTTTTTTATCTCATAAAATCTAACAGTTAAGTAATAAGAAGTTAAACAGAAAATTGCTTAAATTAAACATTTATTGAACAACACAAGCCTCTCCAATCAGTGCACTAAAAATAATTTATATGTTAAATATTAAATAAACAAAACAGGTAATCAAAAATCTAGACTGTCAAATTAACTTAGTGACCTAATTAATAGTAATAATAATACATGGCTCAACTTTTTAAGCACCTTCTCAAAACTATTCTGAAACATGCTTCTATACTGTAAGTCAAATAGCCATAATGATAACAAAAATAAGAGTTTACCCATTTTACACAGCCTGCTGCTCATAATTGCATAGAGTGCACTGGCCATGAGCGATGACGTCATGGAGGCTGTGTGTCGGACCCACACACACATTTAATGAGGAAATTTAATATGCACGTTTTAGCCAGAAGTTTTGTCTGAATTGCACGTTTCTACTTTCACATGCAAATGACTTGTTGCACTTATGATAAATATGGTCGGCATCAATTCTAGTTGGCTACAACGTAATTACTCTTTCAAAGCGGTCTGTTTTCCCCTGCCATCGTTAGTTGAAGCTGTGTGTGAACGAGGCATGGCTGCAGAGTGAGTTTCTCCATCTCACACGCAGCCTCAGAGGGAGAGAAATTCTCCAGTAACGTACAGAAATGGAATTGATAACGTCATAGTTGATCTATGCAACACAGGCTTGTATAATAATTTAGCCGCTGGGCTCATAACCAGGTTTTGGTACCCGCGCCTACCTGTGGCCTGAACTACAGCTGGATAAAGGCTTGCACACCCTGTCCGCGTGCACAACAGGGCATGTGTGAGTGACTTGAGAGCTTCGAAACAGCAGTCCACTAAATACGTTTTTCCACGCTCACGGCCAAAGGAGTGTTCTTTGAAAGGCTCGCGTGCTCAACTGTGAGCGAGATGCAGCGGAACGCGGAAAATGAAGTATAACTGGTCCTTTATGCAGGTGGAATAGCAATCGCGCCTGCCTATTAATCGGCCTAATTTGCAGCATAATCGTCTGACGCCGATTAATTAAAAAATGCCAAAAATCCTTGGGTCAAAGTTAGGCCGGCCGATCAATCAGTCGACCTCTAGTTTGAAGAAAATTGAAGAAGAACAACATCATATCATCAACTAGTCAGTAACTACACTGAGTTAAAGGATACCAATTATGCAAATCATTTTACACCAGACTGCTTTGTGAACGAATGTCAATAAAAAGGGATAATACAAAACACAGGATTTGTTAAAAAGTTGTTACTCAAGGATGGATCAGTACCAACTGTTCGTAAACTATTAGACTGAGGTGCATTTACCTGCCATTGACTCATCAAAATGTCCTATTATTCGTCTGGCTACAGACAGAAAAACCAAAGGTCAGAACAGATTCAGATCTGGACAAACAGCCAAGAACAGACACATCCAAAAGAACTAACAAACAAGAAATGCTTTGGAATAGGGAAGGACTGATTTAGGAATTGGTCATGTTAGCAGGATTCAAGTACTGCATTACAAGACATGTTGCTGACAGCCTCTGCTTTGAATTAACTAAGTTTGGTTTGAAGAACATTGAAGAACAATAATGTCATATCATCAACTAGTCAGTAACTACACTGAGTTAAAGGATACCTATTATGCAAATCATTTTACACCAGACTGCTTTGTGAACGAATGTCAATACAAAACACAGGATTTGCTAAAAATTTGTTACTCACGGATGGATCAGTACCAACTGTTCATAAACTATTAGACTGAGGTGCATTTACCTGGCAGTGACCCAAGGATCCATTCTTTTAATCGTGCGCCTACAGACAGAGAAACCAAAGGTCAGAACAGATTCAGATCTGGACAAACAGCCAAGAACAGACACATCCAAAAGAACGTCTCCGGTTACTATGGTAACCTCAGTTCCCTGAGAGATGGGAACGAGACATGGCGTCAGAAGCTGACGCTTTGGGGACTCCCTTCCTTCCTAATCCTTCCTGAAATCCTATTGCACAACACCAGAGAAGTTGCAAATCTCACTGGCCAATGCCAGCCAAGAAGGCGAAAAGGGGGCGGTACCCGCCACTATATAATGCGCCGTCCTGGCGGCATAAGCTCCGAATCTTCCGACTGAACAAGAGTACAGCAGACCTGAGCGGTGAACACGGCAGTCTACGCCATGTCTCGTTCCCGTCTCTCAGGGAACCGAGGTTACCATAGTAACCGGAGACGTTCCCTTTCGAGAACGGTCTCTCGACATGGCGTCAGAAGCTGACACTTTGGGGACTGTATAGAACAACGCTGTGGGAACAGCGAAGAAGGGAAGCTCAGCCACGGCGGAGCTACTATGAACAGTTAACACAAATAATTCCCAACAAGTACACACTTAGGATATGCCTATAGCGTAGTTACTCATCTAACATTGTATGTATTCAAGAATATAATATACAGGGTAATGAAGCATGTGGGCGGCCAGGCCGGGCACAGCAATTAAGAACATACACTTAACGAGCGGCTGCTGCCGGCGTCAGTATAACATGAAAGAAGTCATCAGCGAGCCCGCACTCATTGCGAGGACATAGACGAATCGCCAGCATTGTGCCCCATATTCCAGGTTGCCACGGTGGAATAACATGCGTGGCAACATCGTGCATCACACAACTCGCTCTGCTGATATGAAGGGGAGAGCGCCACAGACTGGGTGTGACGCTGGCTCCGCCCCCAGATTCCACTTATACGACCTAGTTGAAACCACCAGCCTCACCTAGCGGCCAGGAACTGCAGGTAGAATATGAGTCATACTCAACGCCAGGACTTGTGAGGCTAGAGAACACATGTCCAAATTGTAAGACCTGGCGAAGGTATTCTGTGACGACCAGCCAGCCACCATGCAAATGTCTTTGATGGTGTCGCCTTTAGTCCATTCCCATGAGGATGCAATCGCCCTCGTTGAATGCGCTCTGATGCCGATAGGGCACTCCATCCCTTGGCTAGAATAGGCCAAAGTGATCGCATCAACCACCCAATGTGATAGCCGCTGCTTAGAGATGGGATGTCCTTTGTTACTGCCGCCGAAACACACAAACAGCTGCTCAGAGTGCCTGAACTGAGCCGTGCGGTCAAAGTAAACTCACAAAGCTCGCACTGGGCATAACTCCTGATGAGGGGCGTTATCCGCTGACTCTGGGATGAAAGCCGAAAGAGTTATCACTTGCGCTCTGAACGGCGTTGACAGCAATTTAGGCACATAACCCAGCCTCGGTTTGAGTGTGACGTTACAATCATCTGGCCCAAACTGCATGCAATCAGCGTCAACAGAAAACGCTTACAAATCCCCCACGCGTTTCACTGAAGCGAGGGTGAGCAGCAGCGTGGTTTTAAGTGAGACCTCCTTTAAGCCGACTGACATGAGCGGCTCAAAGGGCGGCCGCGTCAAAGCCCTGAGCACAAGAGCTAGTTCCCATGACGGCACCATGGGAGGGCGAGGGGGTCTTTGTCGTCTTGCACCTCTCAAAATTTTTACCACTAGATCGTGCCTGCCCATCGATAACGGCGTGAAAAGCTGAAATAGCTGCCACATAGACTTTAAGAGTGGAAGGCATACTGCCGCCGTCCATCCGCTGTTGTAAAAATCACAGACGATCCCGTCCCTCGACAGCATGTCCGCACCGCTGTTCAGGTGGCCCGGAACATGCGCTGCTCGGATGGAGAGCAGATGGTGGTCGGCCCACAGTAAAAGCTGCACAGCCTGCTCGTAAAGGGCTCGCGAGCGCACTCCGCCCTGGCGGTTTATGTACGATACCACCGAAATGTTGTCCGTACGAACCAATACATGATGACCCCGGACTTGTCAAGTCAAGTCAAGTCAAATTTATTTATATAGCGCTTTTACAATTGGTAATTGTTTCAAAGCAGCTTTACATATTAGAAGCACAGAAAAAAGGGAAGTGGTTAAAAATAAGTTGTACAAACAAGCGTGGTAATATGTAACATATACAAGATGGTGCTACATTAAGCCAATGTCGGCTGACTCCCAGGGGTGGAAAAAACCCCCTAGGAGAAAAACCCAGCGTGCTAACACTGGGAAAAAAGTCCTAGGAGGGAAAAAAACCCTTGGAAGATATATATAATATATGTAAATGGATATGGAGATCAAAATCTGAATTATACATTTTTATTATAGAGATTAAAAATAGATTATATATAAATATATGTAAGCGGATACGGGGATTAAAAATCTGAATTATAGATGCAGCCAGAACTGGATCTGTAGGCCCATTGTCTCCTGGGCTACGTTGTAGTCAGGTCCAGACACAGGTTCTCCATCTGATCTGGATACGGCCTGGATCCAGCACCCGGCAAACCTCAGGATAAGCAGAGAGACAGATATTAGCGTAGATGCCATTCTTATTCTGATGTACAGGTATATCTAGTGTTATAGGAAATGTTCTCGGTTCCGGCCGACCTAATTATTGCAGCGTAACAATCCTTTAACGGATTTGAAAAATGTTAATGTATTGATAATGTGTTATGTGTATGCAAGAGCAAAGAGATGTGTTTTTAGTCTAGATTTAAACTGACAGAGTGTGTCTGCTTCCCGAACAATGCTAGGAAGATTGTTCCAGAGTTTAGGTGCTAAATAGGAAAAGGATCTGCCGCCTTCAGTTGATTTTGATATTCTGGGTATTATCAACTGGCCTGAATTCTGAGATCGCAATAAACGTGAAGGACTATAATGCATTAAGAGCTCACTTAGGTACTGGGGAGCTAAACCATTTAGAGCTTTATAAGTAAGTAGCAAGATTTTAAAATCTATACGATGTTTAATAGGGAGCCAATGTAATGTTGACAGAACTGGGCTAATATGGTCATACTTTCTGGTTCTAGTAAGAACTCTAGCTGCCGCATTTTGGACCAACTGTAGTCTGTTTAAAAGCCGAGCAGAACAACCACCCAGTAGAGCGTTACAATAATCTAGTCTTGAGGTCATGAATGCATGAACCAACTGTTCCGCATTTGTCATTGAGAGCATATGTCGTAATTTAGATATATTTTTTAGATGGAAGAAGGCGGTTTTACAGATACTAGAAACATGACTTTCAAATGAAAGATTGGTATCGAAGAGCACACCCAGGTTCCTAACTGAGGACGAAGGTTTAATGGAGCACCCGTCAAGTGTTAGAGAGTATTCAAGGTTTTTTCGTGAGGAAGTTTTTGGTACAAAGATTAGGATATCATTTTTTTCTGAATTTAATAATAAGAAATTTCTTGTCATCCAGTTTTTAATGTCAGCTATGCATTCTGTTAGTTTTGTGAATTTGTAGGTTTCGTCAGGGCGCGAAGAAATATAGAGCTGAGTATCATCAGCGTAGCAGTGAAAACTAACACCATGCTTCCTAATTATCTCTCCTAAGGGCAGCATGTACAGAGTGAAAAGCAACGGTCCTAGTACTGAGCCTTGTGGTACTCCATATTGAACTTGTGATCGATACGACATCTCTTCATTAACTACTACAGACTGATAACGGTCAGATAAGTACGATTTGAACCATGCCAAAGCAATTCCACTAATGCCAATATAGTTTTCAAGTCTTTTTAAAAGAATGTTGTGATCGATAGTGTCAAAAGCAGCACTGAGATCTAATAACAATAATAGAGAAATACAGCCACGATCGGATGATAAGAGTAGATCGTTTGTAACTCTAACGAGAGCAGTCTCAGTACTATGGTATGGTCTAAATCCTGACTGGAAATCCTCACAGATTCCATTTCTTTCTAAAAAGGAGCACAGTTGTGTTGAAACTGCCTTTTCTAGTATCTTTGACAGAAAAGGTAGATTCGAGATTGGCCTGTAATTTACTAAATCTCTCGGATCTAGTTGAGGTTTTTTAATAAGAGGTTTAATAATAGCCTGCTTAAAGGTTTTTGGCACGTATCCTAGTGTTAAGGATGAATTAATTATATCAAGAAGTGGACCTAAAACCTCTGGAAGCATTTCTTTCAGTAGTTTAGTCGGCATTGGGTCTAACATACATGTCGTTGATTTTGATGATTTGATAAGTTTAGATAATTCTTCCTCTCCTATAGTGGCGAATGATTCTAGTTTTACCTCAGGGACACTACAGTGCACTGTCTGAAGCGAAACTGTGGACGGTTGCATGTTTTTAATTTTCTCTCTAATATTATCAATCTTGCAAGTAAAGAAGTTCATAAAGTCATTACTGCTGTGCTCTATGGAAACGTCAGCAGTTGAATCTCTGTTTCTAGTTAATTTAGCCACTGTGTCAAATAAATACCTAGGATTATGTTTGTTTTCTATTAAGAGATTTGAAAAATAAGTAGATCTAGCATTTCTTATAGCCGTTCTGTACTCAATCATTTTTTCTTTCCACGAAAGGCGAAAAACTTCTAGTTTTGTTTTCTTCCAACTACGTTCAGTTTTTCTAACAGCTCGTTTTAGAGCCCGAGTGTGCTCATCATACCACGGCGTTGGATTAGTTTCCTTAATCTTCTTTAGACGTAAAGGAGCGACTGCATCTAATGTGCTGGAAAAGAGAGAGCCAATAGTTTCTGTTGCAGCATCGAGTTCTTCTAAGTTGTCAGCAGGCCTGGACTGGTAATCTGGCATACCGGGCAAATGCCCGGTGGGCCGACGCACTTGAGGGCGGGGCCGCTATATGATATGATTTTTTTTAATAAACATAAAAATTGGCCAACGACCGGCCCATAAAGCAGGGACAGCGGCCCATTGGTTCATTTTCCATACTGACACTGGGCTGGCCCAATCACATCTCTTAACAGACTCCAGCCCGTCCCCTCTGTTTCGCCAGAACATCTTTGGATTAGGAGGATGGAGAAACAAAAGCGCAAGTGCAAGGGGGGTGCGGAGAAGTTGCGGGCAAAAAAAAATCAAAAAATTTAGAGGTTGATGCCTCAACGTGCAAAAATTACTGGCATGTTTAGTGCGGTTACTGTAGCTTCAGTTTCCAAACCTACAGTACCTGACGTGCAAAAACAGGTGAACATAGAAGAACATGGAGGAGACACCTGTAAGGCAGAGGAGCAGCAGGTGTCTGACAGTGAAGCCAATGAGGGACAGAGTAAGCATTAGAGTATAATAAAAGCGGTAAGCAGGGTAGTTACATGATTAACAGCGAGGGACTCATGATGCGACGACGACGACGATGATGCTTAAATGAATGAATATTATAAGACAACATAATCGCCGTCGTTATTATAAAGTCAGACTGTCACCTACTGCACTGGTCACTCAGTCAGCTAAAGTCAAATAGCACAGCAAAAGTTATTTTGCACTGTTTTTTGTAGTTAGCAGTGCCCTTGTAGCTATCAGAGTTCACTTATGCAGTAACGGCCTTTCTCATAGAAAAACCTGAAATGCTGCAATTTGATTTTTCAAAAAAAAAAAAAAATTCAGGTTATTATTATAATGTAATATTACTGACGATGTGTTTATTTCACAACGAGACTATAGGTGTCTATTTATAGCTGTTAGTCGTGATGATGGTCTACTAGATCTCACTTTTCAGCTATAAAAAGTTATATTTTGTAGCTCTTGTACCCTATTACTCTGGTATGAACACTTGGTTGTTTATGGCAAGTGAATAACATGAATATCATTTTATTAGGACGTTTTTTGTGAGTATTTTGGTAGTATAGTTTTCTTTTTCATTGTTTTTAATGGGGAGTATCTAAACAATGAGAGGTAAATGTTTGACACTTAAACAGGGGTTTGTGCTCTTTAAAACAAAGTATATTTGTAATTGTAAATTATAGTTTTTCTGCTGTCTGTTTCATTGGAAATTTTTTTTTTTTTTTTAATTCTTTATAGAATTATCAGTATTCTACATCCACGTTCTAAGGGTTAACTAGCTTTTATATCATGGAGCACATTGTCTATCTAGAAATCCTATTCTTACTAAGTGTACTTTTAATAACTCTACCAATTAATTGTAATACTCTGGTGGGTGGTGTCCGACCGATTGTGGTGGGCCGGTCTGAGCAAAAATGCCAGGGCCATTTTTTTGTCCCAGTCCAGCCCTGGTTGTCAGGTATACTAAGGCGATGAAACTGCTCTGGGAGATTATTTATAAAGCAATCTTTAGTGGTAGACGTGATGGTTCTACAATATTTATGGCTGGGTGGTGGTTTTGTAGCCTTGGCTAATTGTATTATACACGAGACTAAATAATGATCTGATATATCATCGCTCTGCTGTAGAATTTCAACAGCATCAATATCAATTCCATGCGACAGTATTAGATCTAAGGTATGATTACGACAATGAGTGGGTCCTGACACGTGTTGTCTAACTCCAATAGAGTTTAAAATGTCTGCAAATGCCAATCCAAATGCGTCTTTATTATTATCTACATGGATATTAAAATCACCAACAACAAGGACTTTATCCGCAGCCAGTACTAACTCTGATATAAAATCAGCAAATTCTTTGATAAAGTCATTATGGTGCCCTGGTGGCCTGTATACAGTAGCCAGCACAAATGTCAACTTACATAATGTTACATAAAGCACCATCACTTCAAAGGAATTATATTTGAAATTCTTTTGAATGATTCTGAATATATTACTATAAATTACAGCAACACCTCCCCCTTTGCCTTTCTGTCGAGGATTGTGTCGATAATCATAACCTTGAGGACTAGATTCATTTAAAGTAATGTAATCGTCTGGTTTTAGCCAGGTTTCTGTCAAACACAGCAAGTCTAGTTTATTGTCTGTGATAATTTCATTTACAATAAGTGCTTTTGAAGAAATAGATCTAATATTCAGTAACCCAAGCTTTATCATTTGTTTATCTGATTTATCTGTGATTTTCATTTTTTGAACATCAATTAAATTTTTACCCTTAAAAGGTTTCGGAAGTTTTTTGTATTTACTAGTTCCAGGTACAGACACAGTCTCTATGTGATAATATCTAGGTGAAAGAGTTTCTATGTGCTGTGAATTATTTGAGTTCTGTGACGCGAGGCGGCTAGCAGACGGTCGGTTTAGCCAGTTTGTCTGCGTCCTGATCTGGGCCCTGGTTTGTCATGTTTCAGCTCTAAGACTATTTGCCAAATTTCTAGATAGAAGAGCAGCACCATCCCGGGAGGGATGAATACCATCTCTTTTCAACAGATCAGGTCTGCCCCAAAAGCTTTTCCAATTGTCTATGAAACCTATATTATTCTGCGGACACCACTTAGACAGCCAGCCATTGAGTGTGTGAGGAAGCTTCGAAGAGCCAGAAAGACCGCTCTCAATTCGAGGCGATTTATATGCCACGTTTTCTCCGACTCCGTCCAGTAGCCCGTCGCAATGAGCTCGACAGCCTGTCGTCGACGCATCCGTCGTGACCACTTTAAGCCACGGCACGAGCGCGCTCAAGCACCTGCGAGTGACCACAACACGGGCACGGCCCGTTTTCAAGCTCTCCTCGGCACTTGTGTTTTCAGCCATAACTGGAGGGGGCACATATAGAGTAGCCCATGGTGGCATACCGTTGCAGCCGCCGCCATCCGTCCCAAGAGTCTCTGTTATTCCTTCAGCGCTACGGGACGGCCCAGACTGAAAGCATTCAGGGCGGACATCAGATTGTGAATACGCTCCTGACCAAGATGCGCTCTCATCGCGACCGAGTCCAACTCCACCCCTAGATACGAGATTGACTGGCTGGGGCATAATATGCTCTTTTGTGTATTCATGCATAGACCCAAGTTCTCCAAATGAAGCAGTAGAGTGCGTTTGTGGCTGTTGAGCACATCCTCTGAATGGGCTAAAACTAACCAATCATCCAAATAATTGAGTATGCATATTCCGCCCGCTCTCAGAGGGGAAAGCGCTGCATCCACACATTTTGAAAACATGCGAGGAGCCAGGGCTAATCCGAACGGCATTACTGTGAACTGATATGCCGTGCCCTCAAACGCAAATCTCAGAAAGCGTCTGTGACAAGGGGCGATCTGAATATGAAAATACGCGTCTTTCAGGTCTACTGAAATAAACCAGTCTTCGGGCCGAATCTGCGCAAGGATCTGTTTCAGTGTCGTCATTTTGAAAGGGTGTCTGAATAATGCTCGGTTGATGGGTCTTAGGTCCAATATCGGACGGAGGCCACCGCCTTTCTTTGGAAAGACAAAATAGTGGCTGTAGAACCCGCTCTCTCTCTCTCGCTCAGCGGGACCACTTCTGTCGCGCACTTTGCGAGGAGATTGAGAACTTCTTGCTTCAACACCAGAGTGCGAGCATCACCGATTACACGTGGGAGCTGCGAGCCTGACTGTATCTGCAGCATCTCGCCTGAGCATCGAGTGTGAGAAGCTGCTGTTGCTAGAGGAGGAGAAAAAAAGCTCTTTTTGTGAGGGTGTAACAGTCTTTATTGCATTTTGACCAGAAACAACAACAGAAACATTCTCGTAGTCGCCTGCAACCGCCAAGGGGACTTTGTGAAAACACCTCGGACGCTTCGCATTCACCAAGGGCGACGCTCCTCCGAGCACCTCAGCTGCCAGTGCGGGCAGCCCGACCCGGCGAGTGCTGCTTCTGCATGGGCGAGTCCCAGCCACAGAATACAATACTCGTGGGTGTCCGGAGCCTCGATGGGTCCCGAACACAGCGTGCAAACACTGGACATGCTAGAACGCCAAGAGGATAATCCGTCTTCTTGCGTCTTCTCCACAGCTGTCTAGAAGTCGTAGTCCGTAGAATTTCGTGAAAGAGGAAGATTCTGAGCTTATGCCGCCAGGACGGTACCGCCGGATATAGTGGCAGGTACCGCCCCCTTTTCGCCATCTTGGCTGGCATTGGCCAGTGAGAGTTGCAACTTCACTGGCATTGTGCAATAGGATTTCAGGAAGGATTAGGAAGGAAGGGAGTCCCCAAAGCGTCAGCTTCTGACGCCATGTCGAGAGACTGTTCTCGAAAGGGAACTAACAAAACAAGAAAAGCTTTGGAATATTTTGGACTGATTTAGGAATTGGTCATGTTAGCAGGATTCAAGTGGTGCATTACAAGACATGTTGATGACAGCCTCTGCTTTGAATTAACAAAGTTTAGTTTGAAGAACACTGAAGAAGAAGAATGTCATATCATCAACTAGTCAATAACTATACTGCAAGGGAGAGAAAGTTTATGGATATTTTTTTAATGTTTTATTAAGCTCTTACAGTGATTTACTGGAGTATGCTTCATCTTTTGTATGAAGTACAATAAATGTCATAAAACTCATCAGTAAAGTTTTGGCATCATTTGGACGGGGACCGGTAAAACAGGCTTAAAAGCAAGATGACATCATAAGTTATAACCGTAATTAAAATAAACTATACCTGTTCTATCTCCATGCAGCATACTGTATATTCTCAGTTTCTGACATTATTAGTACGTCCTGACTGACTCCTGACACAGGACAGTGAGCTCTTGAAGCTCCGCCCTCTTAGGCTAGGAGCAGCAGCTCATTTGCATTTAAAGGGACACACACTAAAACGGCATGTTTTTGCTCACACCCAAAAAGTAGCAATTTTAAAATGCTATACAAATTATCTTTGGGGTATTTTGTGCTTAAACTTTACATACACACTAAGGGGACATCAGAGACTTATTTTAAATCTTGTAAAAAGGGGCATAATAGGTGCCTTTTAAGTAGCACAGTTAGTTGGTTAATTTCTTCAAAACAATAATTTCTTCAAACAATTCACACTTCACTATTTCACAAAACTATTAGACTGAGGTGCATTTACCTGACTGTGACTCACGGATCGGTGCTGCACATCGTCTGGCTACAGACAGAAAAACCAAAGGTTAGAACAGATTCAGATCTGGACAAACAGCCAAGAACAGACACATCCAAAAGAACTTACAAACAAGAAAAGCTTTGGAATAGGGAAGGACTGATATGGACATATTTGGCTCAAACTGATTTAAGTATAAACTAAAGAACAAGACCCTTTATTTGCTTTTTGTTTTGTTCATCAATAAACACAATTCAAAAATATTCCCATATAAAAATGTGAGCTGTTTTATCATTCAGTCATTTTCAGTTGTTTTCTTTAATTTATTTACAAAAAAAAAAAAAAATTGTGTGAAGAATGCGACGGCAGCGCAGGCAACCCCGGCACTGCAATGTTCATCATGGTGCCAAATAGGCTAATATCCAGTACGTCCATAAAAATATATTTTGAATTTGATGTGAGTAGTTTAAAACAATGGCAAATAACATGCACACTGTGTGCCTATCTGAGTGTGGTATAACCATACTTATTAGTGAATAAACAGAGTAGTAACACTAGAGACCAATTGAGATTTTACTAGAGATTTCCAATTGATAGCGTTTATAGGGGCGAGATGTAATCTGACTGGCATTTTAAGTGATCAGAATATAATTCTTAGGCATCTGGTTTTGCCAATGTGGTCAAAGTAGCTATTCTTAGGTGTCAGGAGTTACCGAAGGAGTCAGAGCGGGGAGTCGACTGAGGATAATATTGGAGGTGATGGGGGACACCTGGTGCGTAGGGGAATTTCTACCACAACAAATCAGAGCACTAACCATCTGTCTGAAAACACTTAATAAAGTGACATGCACGTCAAGTTCATCTGTGGCTGTAAATTCCACTGTTGTTGCCCTAAAAAAGAATTCCTCACCAAATGTAAAATCTATATTATAAGAACATCCTTTTTGAAATTATAATAAAAACAGACACAGACATCCTCACAAGTTCACGTTGAGAGCACTAACCTTGTGTCTTCACTCTTCTCTGCAGCAGGGGTCCTTTCACAGTCTGTCTGCTGTTTTTATTAATGGCAATGAAGGCTGTATGAACACTGCTCACTCCTGCCTGAACACTGAGCTTCACTATCCTTTTTCTGAGCTTCTTCATAATTTTCTCGATGTGCTCATTCTCTGTATTACCTAACCTCTCCTCCTGCTCCAGAGAACGGATCAGGATTTGAGCCCCCAGCCGGTGAATGGCCAACCTGAGCAAAATGGCAGAAAACAGTGCTTACTGGGATTTAAAGGAACACTCCATTCTTCTGGAAAATAAGCTCATTTTCCAACTCCCCTAGAGTTAGACCGTTGAGTTTTACCGTTTTCGAATCCATTCAGCCGATCTCCGGTACCACTTTTAGCATAGCTTAGCATAGTTCATTGAATCTGATTAGACCGTTAGCATCTCTCTCAAAAATGACCAAAGAGTTTAGATATTTTTCCTATTTAAAACTTGACACTTCTGTAGTTACATCGTGTACTAAGGCCGACGGAAAATGAAAAGTTGCGATTTTCTAGGCCCATATGGCTAGGAACTATACTCTCATTCCGGCGTAATAATCAAGGAGACATATCATTGCGCCTGCTGCACCCATGCTGCACCCATGGTACGGCAGCAAAGTTCCTATTACGCCGGAATTATTGTATTATTACAAAGTTCCTATTATTACGCCGGAATGAGAGTATAGTTTGAATGGATTCGAAAGTAGTAAAACTTAACTGTTTAACTCTAGGGGAGTTGGAAAATGAGCCTATTTTCAAAAAAAGTGGAGTGTTCCTTTAATGTTACATTACATAAAAAATGCATGCATTTAGTAGGTACTTTTATCCAAAGAGACTTACATTGCATTCTGGGAATCAAACCCATGAAACTGGCATTGCAAGTAGGCTTGAGTACTGAACTTGGTACAAATCTTAATTACGTCAGTACTACAGAATACCGATTCACATTAAATCAATCGGTGCCAAATTTCAGTACCTGAGAACACATCTGGGCACGAGAGTAAGGTGCGTTAGAGAGAGAGACCATGCGATGTCACCCCAGCAGCTTGTTCAAACACAACACACAGCGCAATGACTAAATGTTCTGAAGTGTGGTTACATTTCACAAAACTAGTTGCAGCCAACGGGGGGGGGGCTCTGGAGGAGGGCGAGGAGATGAGGGGTGACAAAATGAAAACTAGTCCAAAGAAATAGTCCATGAGGGTGTGGAGGGTGGGAGGAGCCAAAGGGAAACCTGGAGCAGGAGGAGCCAGATGTTGGTCCAGAGACCAACATGACGAGGCCCCAGGGTGGAATCGAAGGTGGGAGGAGCCGTGGTGGTGTCGACGTGGTGGTAGACACCACCCTGGGGACGACCAACGGAGACGTGGCTAGTGATGGAGACCCTGATGTAGCCGATAAGCCGAAGAGCCCACGCACAGCCGATGGTACAGGAGACCGAAGTGGAGCCATGGCGACGAGCATCCGAGGTGGAACCGGACGTCCAGAGGACAGAGGTTGAGCCGGTGTGACCAAGGATGTAGGCGGAGCTGGAGGGAAGGAGGAGCCAGACGGCGCCGTAGGTGCAGGCAAGTGGATGACTGACCAAGGCGGAGCTGGAAAGACGAGGGAGCCCGAAGAAACCGTATGGCCGATGGTGTCCGGTGGAGCTGAGGGAGGGAGGAGCCACGGTGGAACCGGAGTGTCGACTGTCCGAGGTGGAGCAGGAGGCACAGAGGCTTGAGGTGGAGACAGGGGACCCTCTGTGTGGGATGGCGCTGGTGGACAGAAGACCGTAGGCATCTGACATTAGGATGAAGGGCTGAAGGACAGCAGCGATGGTGGGGGAAAGGAACTGGTTGGACGAGGACGCAGGAGAGGGAGGATGGGCGGGAACTCAGGAAACATGAGGGACACTGGAGAAACAGGAGAATCTGGAAACACCTCTCCAAAAAAGTCTTATCAGGTCAGCCTCAAACAAATCCTTCAACTCATCTAAATAATGTCCAGAGCTCAACAAACTCATATTTTCAGCGGTGGTGGTGTGGACGGGGCTTTCCTTCCAGCCTTCGAGCTCCACAATCACTCCCTCAGCGACGACTGGTGTTGCCGGCTCGCGCACCTGGTCAGAACCTGTCAGTGGTTCGGGCTCCAAGGCGATGAAAGGCTCCGTCCTTATCCTTATCCTGGTCTCCACAGTCTGCGGTGGGCTCTAACAACATCTCCGTTGCGTCGCTCGCTGGTGGTGGTTGGTTGGTCTCTGGCAGTGGAGTGGGGCTGGTGACGAAATTCTCCTCCGCAGGGCCGATGATGAATGGCGAGTTGTTACTCACCAGCACCCACTCTACGAATGCGGCGAAATCCTTCCAACTCCAAAAAGTCCAAGGTGTGTGATTCCAGGGAGCAGTCCCTCTGCTCCAGGCATAGAAATGCAGCAGCAGGGCCCATGGGGACTGAGAAAAAATAAAATAAAGAAAACGCTGCAAAAATAAACTGTATTGGTCCGTTCTTCTGTTACGTTATGGCTGTGTAGCAAGGAACAAGGACGACGGGGAATAGGTAATATAGTATTTAATGACAAAACAGACAGGATCACACAAAGCACATAAACATGAACAAGAACGGACAAGTAGTGGAGGAAAACACAGGGTATATATACATGTGACAAACAAAGGGAACTTAACAAGGTAATTAACTAGACACAGGTGAAAGCAATGACTAATAAAACAGAATGGGGAAAACTGGGTCAAACTAATGGAACATAACAGTGAACATGTAACACGTGCTTACTCCAGTCCGTATATATTCTGCGTTGGGAGCATTGTTAATCTCATTGCGGCGTTCCGTGCAGGAACCGCTCTCATCAATACCATGTTGTTACATACTAAATATTGTTACAGTCAAATTTTCCATGTGTTGGTCTTTCGTGACATTTGAATTCTCTGTAATGAGATCTCATGCAATCTACAGCCCACACAGTGTGCTCACACTATGCCCTGGACAGGAGACGCTGTGACGTCATGTGACAGACAGGCTGGAGGTTGTAGAGATGATTTTGCAAGGTAGAGAGTGGATTTATTTTGTCTAGTGTGAACATATTTCTAAATAAATAAAAAAAATGCTGAAACTGAGAGGTTTGGACTTTTTTTTCACTGAAATAAATATTTCTAATATTAAAGTATTATATTACTGAAAAAAGCTTTGAAAAAGGTCTACTAATGATGTCACTCCAATGAATGCATTTCTGTTCATGTTTGTGTGTGTGTTACCCTGTTTTCTCAGTTGGTTTGAGGCAGAAGTGGAGCTGGTTTGTTACTGGTTGATCTTTAAGACTGTATTTGACTGTCACTGTTCCCTCAGAGCCTCCTGAACTCTGTGAGACAGTAAAAAGACATATTTTTATAATCTAAACAAATGAGAGACACTCTTATTCTCATTAAAGAAACGCATGCTACATCTCTCACCTTTCCTTTAAGTTGGGCATAAATGAGTGACCTTTGACCCTGGAAGAGCACATTGATGGGTGGAGACAGTGTGTCAACAGTAATGCCACGTGGAAGGGTCCAATCCACAGAGATATTAACCACAGCGGGCTGCAGCGCAAACCTGAGGGACTGCATCACCTGATATAGTTTGAAGAGAAAGAGAAACCATTGAGACATGTGACTAGGAAACATTTGTGCCTGTGAAATCCAGTGGAGAGCTTTACTTTAGGCTGCATGCGGTCGGTGCCTGTGATGAACTGAGCGTGACCAGATCCCTCCCTGGCCATTCCTGTGATGAGGGCGGTACTTGCACCCTCACCAATCCCGAATGAGAAACACCTGAACACACAATAAACTCTGTTAGTGTAAGTGATTAAGATATGAATGATGGGAAGATCAAACCCAGCAGACCTTTACCTGTGAGAGTGAGCATGATGTTTCACCAGATCCAGCACCTCTTTAGTGTTTCTGAACTCTCCATCAGTGAAGATGAACAGCTGAAGAGAGAAAAAACATCTGATTCATAAGCCTCGTTTATACTTTAACACCAATGTCAATGAGTAGTTGAGGTGATGTTGTACCTGTCTGGGGTGGTCTGAGTAACAGGGCTGAATGTAGATGTCTTTTAGAGGCTTTAAAATCTCTGTGCCGCCCAAGTCTGCTCGCATTTCCTTCACTCTCTTCAGAGCTTGATCCATTGTGTCCTGATTATACTCGACACTCTGACTGCAACGAATAAGAAAAACATCTCATCTCACAAACATTTCACACATTTCAAAACTGAATATCTGTGAATGAAGATCTAATTACTAACGGGAAGAAGTTCTCAAAATAAGAGCCAAATCCATAGATATTGAAGTAGCATCCCATGGGCAGACTCTTCAACAGTAACAGCAGAGTGTCCTATAGAGAGACATGGACAGATACTTAAAGGGGCCATCGAATTGAAAATTAAATTTACCTTGGCATAGTTTAATAACAAGAGTTCAGTACATGGAAATGACATACAGTGAGTCTCAAACTCCATTGTTTCCTCCTTCTTATATAAATCTTATTTGTTTAAAAGACCTCCGAAGAACAGGCGAATCTCAACGATGTTAGCTTTAGCCACGGAGCACAGCCTCAAACTTATTCAGAATCAAATGTAAACATTCAAATAAATACCATACTTACGTGATTAGACATGCTGCGTGACGAACACTTTGTAAAGATCCATTTTGAGGGTTATATTAGCTGTGTGAACTTTGTTTATGCAATGATAGAGTCGAGAGCTCGGGGGGGTGGAGAGCACGAGCAATTTAAGGGGCCGCAGCCTGAATTGGCATTATGCCCCAAAATAGGCAGTTAAAAAAATTAATTAAAAAAAAATCTATGGGGTATTTTGAGCTGAAACTTCACAGACACATTCAGGGGACACCTTAGACTTATATTACATCTGGTAAAAAAACGTTCGATGGCACCTTTAAACTCAACATGATTATATGAACTTTCATCAAGCACATTCATGGGGCCTCATTTAAAAAGACATAGGCTACGTTCACACTGCAGGCTGAAACGACCCAATTCCGATTTTTTTGCCCCTATGCGACCTGTATCTGATCTTTTCATGACAGTCTGAACGACACAGATCCGATCTTTTCAAATGTGACCCAGGCCACTTGGGTATGTGGTCCTGAATCCGATACGTATCCGATCTTTTGAAATGCGACCTCCGTCTGAACAGCCAGGCCACATGTATCCGACCCGTACGTCATTGATACGCTACAAACGTCATAATTGTGCGTTGAAGTAGGCGGGAACGAGAAGATAAACAACAACCATGGCGGACGATTGTAATTGTGCTGGCTCCGTTGGGAAAATAACTTTAATATTGCAAAAAGAGCTCCGCTGTTGACTACACTGTTGTTGACATCCATGTTTAATGTTAGCTACTTCCGCAAACAACGAGTGACGTCGTTGACCGTTGCGTACTCTTCTGCGCATGCGGGTCACTTCTAGGTCATTTCACGTTCACACAGGAGATCACAAAAGGTCGCATTTAATTGAAAATGTGAACGGCCTTGCAAAAAAATCGAATTTTTTCAAAAAATCGGAATTGAGCATTAAGCCCTGCAGTGTGAACGTAGCCATAGATAGAATGATCCTCTATCTGAATGTACAACAGTTTCCAAAATGTATCAAATTCAAAAAATGCCAAATTATTAAGCATCCATATGCTTCTGTTCCTAAATGTATCCCAGAAAAAGTATGGCACATCCTGGCATGCAAACATCCAGTTTTTAATCTTAAGTCTTACCTTTGCACTTTCAATGCGCTTCTGTGCCCCATTCCCCTGATGCATCATACACTCCATACTGCCTGATCTGTCAATCACAAAAACAAACTCTCCTTGTGTTGCCAGTGACATCACTTCCTCTGGGAACTCTGGGTACAAACTTATCATAACCACTGGGTCCCTCATCAGAGAGCCTGAAATAGAGAGAGAGTCAGTGACAGCTTGATCACTCAATCCTAGGCCGTAAACATTAGGGGGGATCTTTTTTTTTTTTTTTTTTTTTTTTTTAAATAAAGCATAAAGAAACAAATCAGTGAACGAAATTGTTGCTAATACAATGCTATATCAGATATGTACAATAACAATTGTAGAAAAAAAAACATTGCGATGTCCAGAAATCAATTTCAATAGTAAATTGAGAACTCTTGTTCAATGTGATAGTTTCATAATACAATATATTGTTCGTTCCGAGATTCTTCAATTTAGTGAATAAACATAAATCCGCAACAAATATTTGAATACCCTATTGGTCTAGTGTTAGATTTTTTTTTCCTCATTAAAATCAGTGGTTGTATATAAAGAGCAGGGACATGTATGTGTGCATTTGTTTTGTGATTTTACCGGAAAAATAGAACCTCTGTGAGGTTCTATTTTGAGGTTTTAATTTGATTGGCCATCTCAATCATTTTGACACTGACGAGCGCTCTTAGACCACTGAGACTAAAATGTAACTTTTAAACCTTTTTGTCATCCTAACAACATGCAAAGTGCAGTAATGAAGTGCAGCAGAGCAGTGCAAGAATTTCAAATATTGGGGGGGACGATTTGGCCATTTCTAATTATTGAGGGGGACTTGTGGTGGTTACGGCCCTGACTCAATCCCATAATCCCAGTGAGCTGCAGGTCATACCTGATGGGGCAGTGGTCACTCCTGCCTCCACTATAGCAGAGGGCTGATGGGTATCCTGGTAGTACACAAACAGCTCAACGTCCTTATCAAACATGTGACCAGGACTCAGATTCACCTACACACATAAAAACACATGCATCAAACTGCTGTGCTCACACATCCAGATAAACACATGAAGACACACAGTACCGTCGCCTGAGTGTGATCAGAGTGGAGGAACACTAGAGGATCCAGAGTGCAGCTGGACTCTAGTTTGGAGATGGGCTTTGGAGAGCTCACATGGACACTGAGAGTCAGCGTGTAGGGAACAGATCCACATCCTGATGAAATCTCTGAGACTATACCAGCCGCTGAACCTGACACACACACACACACACACACACACACACACACACACACACACAGTGTTAGAATCAGCTTCTCTCCACTAATAAAGTGTGTGTCAGCAGCTGCTGTAGTACCTGCTGGTGTGTATCGGGGGTTGAGTACAGCCGGCAGACAGAAGCGCAGCGAGTGGTCGGCCTGCACAGCGAGCTCGGTGACGTAGATGATGGTGACGGCAGCGTTCTGACCCGGCGACAGACACCCGACACTCAGTCTGAACACATCTAGACTCTCTTCGCTCTCTTCCAACAGAAACGCCTGCTGACCCGAACTCACAGCATCATCATAACGATCCCTCGCCTGCAAGATACAATCTTGTTACATGGTGATGTGTATTATGAATACGCTAATCATCATCCTGCAGGTTTTGTATTTGGACTCACGGTTTTTCTTTCTTGCACCTCTGCCACAATCTCCTGCTCTCCGATCTTGGCACTGAAGTGGCAGACAGCAGCATCAGCAGGCAGAGGGAAGACGAACAAGGCCTCCAGGGGGCGCTCTTCCTCATTCACATACTGCAGAGTGGAGGAGACTGTGGCTACATGATCCTGAACCCGAACCTCCACTGAGATGCTCTTCAGAGGCACTGAGTCACACAAACCAACATAACAACATCACAAATACACCTCAAATACAGCTCTTTGATAAAAAATAACATCTATTAGACTCTCTACATTAACATAAAACTCGAACGTGTAACTTAGATATAATTAAAAATTAAAATCTACCTTCACTATAAAATAATACTGAGATAAAGTCCTCGCGACAAACTTCCCTGTTTGAAAAACACTACAGTTCACCCACGTCGGCTATTAAACAATAATTTCGGAAAGAGTAAAAGTATAAAGGTGAATTCATACCTGGCTCATTTTTCTCAGTCACAAGACCGCAGTTCATCATTTTCACCCTCCGTTAGAGGAACTGACTAGATGATCTACTTCGAACGTGAAAGAAAGTGAAGAATCCGAAATACTGCCTTTAAATCTGCCTTAAATCGTCACAGAAGACTCGTTTAATGAGTTAATCAGTGTTCCTGATCAAATTACCGCGTGTTTGGGGAAGAAAAGCCGATTTCTAGAAGTTGTTCACGCTGTAGCATCAGTCAGAGGACCGTTGACTGTGTGCAGAAGACGCGTCGCGCTATTTAATTTGAGACGTTTGACTCATGAATATTAATTAAGTGCAGTGATTTCTATGCCAAACTAATTTTCTGCTGTATATACTGCTGTCGAAATCCTAACCCCATATGATGAGAGATGTTTAACCAGCACCAGTTTAAATGTTTATTTGTTGCCTTTTTTCCATTTGTTATGATATGAAATACGTTGACAGTAAGCAAAACTACAGAAAAAGTAGTGGTTTATAATTTAATGGTGTCATATGACTGTTAAAACAAACATGTTGCTCTGATTTATCAGCGGAAACATTTTTCAAAAACATCTGATAAATAAGCAACCCCATAAAAATCAAGGGTCATGAGCTCAACTAAATCAAACACTGATCTCCATGGTGGTTACCTCAAACAAAACATTTTCAAGAAGACATCAACATCTAAACTTCTGCTAATTCTCAATAAGAACTGCTGTAGACGTGACAGAAATAAAGTCAGTCTGGTTAGTAATAAGTGAAGCTGGTAATGTGGAGTTGTTTAATCAGATCTTGAATGTCTTTTATCTTCAGTTCATCTAAGGCTGTGGCTGAAGAAAGTTGTAGTTTGTGTTCTTATTTCTCTTTCTTTCAGTGTTTGTTCACAGCAGGTGTTTGAATGATTGAAAGAATGTTTCAGGAACATCATACTAACCTTTAAATAACGTTCTACTAACATTAAGGAAACTGGACATTTTTATGTTTTTGAATTGTTACAAATCAACTTTCCCAGAATGTTGAATTTTAAACCAAAATTAAGTTGAAAGAACGTTTGAGGAACATCGTACTTTTAAAACACATTCCTCTATAGTCAAGAAAACTGGACATTTTTTATGTTCCCAGAACCAACACTGAATATTTGTAGAATGTTCATATAACAAAATTCTGTTAGCCGGATTTTTTCCCCTAATGTGATGAAACCATTGAGGAATGAGAAGAACATGATATCAAATGATAAATCTTAAATCTGTTTATACAGTAAATCCTTTATTAGACGGCACAGGAAGTAGAAACACTGACGTCTTCAGATTCCCAGTGTTTCTTTGGTCATCTGACATCCGAGCAGGGCATTACCCACACACACACACTGAGACAGATCGCCCACTGAAACACACACACACTCAAATCATCAGTGTGTGTCAAAGAACTGAAGATATCTGAATGAACGTGTTCTGGAATGGAGATCCCACCTTTCTGAGAGCCGATCCATGACGCTGCCTTCATGGCCACAAACTGCCACTCGACCTGCTGCTCTATTTTACAGCTGTATAACCAGATCAGAGCCAGGAGAGTGGCCCATACTGACCCATCCACCTGTGGACAAACCATCATCCACTGCATTTGTTACTGGACACTGGACACAATCATCGCTGTCTTATTATTTCATCACATCTCTCACCTGTGCTGGTTTCTGATTGGTCAGCTCATCCTCCGTCTTCCCAAACACATCAGCCAGTGTGGCGTCCAGCTCCCAGCAGCCTGACGCCTTCTGGAGAGAAACCAGCTGGAGAAACGGGTCTGCAGTTCAACACACATACAGAGAAATAAAAGTTACATGTGCTTTCTTGACAAATCTGTTCAACAAGAATCCTGAAACATTCAACATGTATTGTTTAGCTGTTAGTTTGTGTGTGTGTGATCCTGGTAAACCTACAAACTACATAAAATCTACATAAAGAGGACCAAATGTCCCGGTAATTCCAATTTTTATTTTATATAGTAATTTTTTTTATCTTGTGGGGACTTTTTTTGTTTGTTTATTTGTTTTTGTCCTCATGAGGAAAACTGCTTATAAATCATTGTGAATTAAATTATTTGAAAATGTAAAAATGCTTAAGGTCTTCTGTGATGGACAGGTTTAAGGTTAGGGGATAGAATATACAGTTTGTACAGTATAAAAATCATGGAAAGTCCCCATAGAACGTGGAAACCCAATGTGTGTTTGTGTGTTAGTTTACCCCTTTGTTTGTCTTGAGAATTTGCTTGATGAGACGCCACATCAGAATTGCTGCAACTGACAACAACAATCATTAACCATAAGAAGACTTTGCATTAGAGTTAAAAAGAATTTTAAAAAAGACTCACACACACAAGCACACATATCACAAAAACATGTCAATCAGTGTGGGTTCATTGACTTACTATATAGGAGCCTCATTTATTCCTGCACAAATGGAAAAGACAGAAAAGAAGAGAATTCATATCTCTATAGTAAATCTGAAGAAATATACTTCCACAAACAATCAACGTGTTCTCCAAAATGACTATGATCCTTTTCTTTCGGATTAAAAATTAACAGAAGCAGACTGAAAATGATTCATGAAGACATTTATTAAATAAATCAAATATTTGTTTAGTAATCTGCGAATGATAAATGATGTTGTACATCACAATGTCGAAGCCCTGACAGAAGTTTGTGAAATGGCCTTTGGTGTGTGTGTTTGAATCACTTACTCCTAAATGAACGATCCTTCCTCCTTGACTGTCTAATCCTGCAATCTGTCAAAAAAATAAATACATATATATATATATATATATATATATATATATATATATATATATATATATATATATACAGTACAGTCCAAAAGTTTGGAACCACTAAGATTTTTAATGTTTTTTAAAGAAGTTTCGTCTGCTCACCAAGGCTACATTTATTTAATTAAAAATACAGTAAAAAACAGTAATATTGTGAAATATTATTACAATTTAAAATAACTGTTTTCTATTTGAATATATTTCACAAAGTAATTTATTCCTGTGATGCAAAGCTGAATTTTCAGCATCATTACTCCAGTCTTCAGTGTCACATGATCCTTCAGAAATCATTCTAATATGCTGATCTGCTGCTCAAGCATTTAATGTGTACAATTGTACAAAATATTTGTGTACAATATTTTTTTCAGGATTATTTGATGAATAGAAAGTTCAAAAGAACAGTGTTTATCTGAAATCTAATCTTTTGTAACATTATAAATGTCTTTACTGCCACTTTTGATTGATTTAATGCATCCTTGCTGAATAAAAGTATTCATTTCTTTAATTTCTTTTCAAAAAAATAAAAATAAAAATTCCTACTGACCCCAAACTTTTGAACGGTAGTGTATAATGCTACAGAAGCTTTGTATTTCAGATAAATGCTGTTCTTTTGAACTTTCTATTCATCAAGGAATCCTGAAAAAAAAAGTACACAACTGTTTTCAACATTGAAAATAATCATAAATGTTTATTGAGCAGCAGATCAGCATATTAGAATGATTTCTGAAGGATCATGTGACACTGAAGACTGGAGTAATGATGCTGAAAATTCAGCTTTGCATCACAGGAATAAATTACTTTGTCAAATATATTTAAATAGTACACAGTTATTTTAAATTGTAATAAACTATATTTACTATTTTTACTATATTTACTATTTAGGGCCCAAGCGAAAATTCGCGCAGGGCCCTCTTGTTCTTCTAAGGATTATTAGGGCCCAAGCGAAAATTCGCGCAGGGCCCTCTTGTTTTTCTAAGGATTATTAGGGCCCAAGCGAAAATTCGCGCAGGGCCCTCTTGTTTTTCTAAGGATTATTTAGGGCCCAAGCGAATTAAGCGCGCAGGGCCCTCTTGTTCTTCTAAGGATTATTATTATTAGGGCCCAAGCGAAAATTCGCGCAGGGCCCTCTTGTTCTTCTAAGGATTATTATTTTTTTTTTTTTTTTTTTTTTTTTTTTTTTTTCCGTCTTCCGGGGCTTTTTGGGGGCCTTAACATGCTCAAAAACTCTTGAAAATTGGCACACACATTGGAATCCGCGGCCATTAGGACGCCGGAGAGGCTGGTACCCGGGCGTGGCAGGGGGGCTCGACAGCGCCCCCTTGAAAAAGTCTGAAAATTTGGTCCATATATTAAACACGCTTGCACGTATTAGTATGAAACTCAGTACACATATAGACCTCATCGGGCCGAACAACTTTCGTGCTCTAAGTTAAACACCACGCCAACAGGAAGTCAGCTATTAAGGGTTGTTTGAAAAACGCATGCTCTGGAATTTGATATACTCCTCCTAGACGATTAATCCGATCGCCACCAAACTCGGTCAGCATGAAGTCAAGACACTGATGATTAAAAATTGCCAGGGGATTTTTGATATCTCGAACGGTTTGGCCGTGGCGAGGCAACGAATTTATGGCGAGAAAAAGGAAACAGGAAATGTGTTATAACGTCTGCATACATATATTGATCTTTATGAAACTTCACGAGTGTGTTCGTTATAGGAGTCTGATCACATGGATGTGACTATTGTGAGTCAAAGTTATAGCGCCACCAACTGGCAGCAGGAAATGTGTTACTTTCAGCATGCTTTGAGATCACCATCTTATGTTTACCCTATTTGCTTCAAACTTCATTTAAATAATGTCAAAACATGTCAGATGTAGACCTTTGAAAAGAATTGTGATATCTCAAACACAGTTGCCTTGGGAACGCATCAAACTTTTATATTGGTTTTGAATGCTTTTGAGACTCTTAGCATGCTTCAAATTATTTGAAACTCCACACACACATCAGGATTGTTAGCCAGTAGACATGGGCAAAGCCTTAGAAACGGGCAGGGAGGAGGGGCTCTATAGCGCTACCTTATAGTGCAGTAAATGTGGAGTGAATTTGACAGTCCTTTTATGCTTAACTGTTTTAAATGCCCATTGCCCGCCATGCACAGTTGCCCTGAAGCCACAGGGGTGGCGGTGCCACCGGGCTTTGGCCCGTCATCGCTGCTCGCAGCTATATTTAGGGCCCGAGCACCGATGGTGTGAGGACCCTATTGGAATTGCTCAGCCAATTATTCTTCTTCTCCAAAATGAATCGCATTTTTGAGGGCCTAAACGTTCTCAAAAACTCATGAAACTTTGCACACGTGTCAGAAGTGGTGAAAATTTACATCTGATATGGGTTTTAGAATTAGGTGTGGCAAAACGGCTCGATAGCGCCACCTACAAAAATTCAATTAAGCGCCCTTCGTGCTACGTTTCACTTACAGTTATGAAATTCGGTAGACCGATGTAACAGCCCAATACCTACAAAAAAGTCCCTGGGTGCAAAGTTTGTAAACCCAACAGGAAGTGAGATATTTTGAATTTTCTCTACAAAATTTTGGCAGTTTTTGCCATTTCCACATGTTGTACTTTGACGAACTCCTCCTAGAGCTTTAATCAGATCAATGTCATATTTGGTCAGTCTAATCTAAAGGCCTTTGAGACGTTAAATTGCGAAGATCTAGAGTTTTCACTGAAGGGCGTGTCCGTGGCGGCCTGGCAAAGTTCGATGTTCTGCCATGAAACAGGAAGTTGTTGTAACTCGGGCATACAATGTCTGATCTGCCCCAAACTTCACGTTTTATTGGAGTCCTGACCCGAAGACATCTATATGACAATATTCAGTTACAGTCATAGCGCCACCTGGGGGCAACAGGAAATGACATGTTTTACACTGTGATTAACTCCTCATAGAGATTAAACCAGATCAACATCATATATGCCAGTCTAATCTTAAGGCCTTTGAGATGTTAAATTGCAAAGATCTTGAGTTTTCGTTGAAGGGCGTGTCCATGACGGACTGACAAAGTCTGATGTTTCGCCATGTAAGGTGAATCACTTTTTTGAGGGCCGAAACATACTCGAAAACTCATGAAACTTTGCAGATGCGTTAGAAGTGGTGAAAATTTACGTCTGATATGGGTTTCAGAATTAAGTGTGGCAAAATGGCTCCATAGCGCCACCTAAAAAATTTCAACGAAGTGCCCCTGACACTACGTTTCACGTACAGGTATGAAATTTGGTACACACATCTAACAGCCCAATACCTACAAAAAAGTCTCTTGGAGTGAAATCTGCTAGAAGTGAGATATTTAGAATTTTCTTTGCAAAATTTGTGCAGTTTTTGCCATTTCCAGACGTTGTACTTTAATGAACTCCTCCTAGAGCTTTTATCAGATCAACATCATATTTGGTCAGTATAATCTAAAGGCCTTTGAGATGTTAAATTGCGAAGATCTAGAGTTTTCGCTGAAACAAAGTTCGATGTTTCGCTATGAAACAGGAAGTTGTTGTAACTCGGGTATACAATGTCTGATCTGCTCCAAACTTTACATGTTTTATTAGAGTCCTGACCTGAAGACATCTATATGACAATATTCAGTTACAGTCATAGCGCCACCTGGGGGCAACAGGAAATGACATGTTTTACACTGTGATTAACTCCTCATAGAGATTAAACCAGATCAACATCATATATGGCCAGTCTAATCTTAAGGCCTTGGAGATGTTAAATATCAAAGATCTTCAGTTTTCGTTGAAGGGCGTGTCCGTGGTGGACTGACAAAGTCTGATGTTTCGCCATTAATGATGATGCTGTTGTAACTCAAGCATACAATGTCTGATCTGCCCCAAACTTCACATGTGTGATAAGAGTCCTGGCCTAAAGACGTCTATATGATAATATTCAGTTAGTCATAGCGCCACCTGCTGGCAACAGGAAGTGGCATGCTTTATACTGTAATTCACTACCAGATTCCTGGTAGTGTACTACTGTAGTAGTAGTGTTCACTACTGTAATTCACTACCAGACTACCCTTTGATGTTTAACCGTTTTAAATGCCTATTGCCCACTGTGCACAGTTACCCTGAAGCCACCGGGGTGGCGGTGCCACCGGGCTTGGGCCCGCCATCGCTGCTCGCAGCTATATTATTAGGGCCCAAGCGAAAATTCGCGCAGGGCCCTCTTGTTCTTCTAAGGATTATTATTATTTTTTTTTTTTTTTTTTTTTTTTTCCGTCTTCCGGGGCATTTTGGGGGCCTTAACATGCTCAAAAACTCTTGAAAATTGGCACACACATTGGAATCCGCGGCCATTAGGACGCCGGAGAGGCTGGTACCCGGGCGTGGCAGGGGGGCTCGACAGCGCCCCCTTGAAAAAAGTCTGAAAATTTGGTCCATATATTAAACACGCTTGCACGTATTAGTATGAAACTCAGTACACATATAGACCTCATCGGGCCGAACAACTTTCGTGCTCTAAGTTAAACACCACGCCAACAGGAAGTCAGCTATTAAGGGTTGTTTGAAAAACGCATGCTCTGGAATTTGATATACTCCTCCTAGACGATTAATCCGATCGCCACCAAACTCGGTCAGCATGAAGTCAAGACACTGATGATTGAAAAATTGCCAGGGGATTTTTGATATCTCGAACGGTTTGGCCGTGGCGAGGCAAGGAATTTATGGCGAGAAAAAGGAAACAGGAAATGTGTTATAACGTCTGCATACATATATTGATCTTTATGAAACTTCACGAGTGTGTTGGTTGTAGTAGTCTGATCACATGGATGTGACTATTGTGAGTCAAAGTTATAGCGCCACCAACTGGCAGCAGGAAGTGTATCACTTTTTGAAATGTTTTGAGATCACCCTCTTATTTTTACCTGATTTGCTTCAAACTTCATCAGTGTAATGTCAATACACAGCAGATGTAGACCTATGACAGGATTTTTGATATTTGAAATATTGTTGCCATGGCAACAGGTCAAACTGTAATAATATTCTTGAGTGTTTTTGAGGCTCTTAACATGCTTCAAATTGCATGAAACTCGACACACACATCAATATTGTCAACCAGTAGACATGGACAAAGCCATAGAAATGGGCGTGGTGGAGGGGCTCAGTAGCGCCACCTTTTGACAAAAGTGGGGGGTTAGTTTTTCCTACAGTCACCAAACTCGGTACACATATTGTTCTCATCAAGCCGGACAATTTTCTAATCTACATTCATTAGCTCCGACCAACAGGAAGTCAGCTATTTTGGTTTGAATGTTAATTTTTTGAAAAAACAGGCTATGAATTTTATACTACTACTCCTACAGGGTTTATCCAATTTACACCAAGCTTTTTTTAACTTGTTGCTAACACAATGAAGTTGTTTGATTGCCAACGGATTTTTGATATCTCGAACGGTTTGGCCGTGGTGAGGCAACGAATTTATGGCGAGAAAAAGGAAACAGGAAATGTGTTATAACGTCTGCATACATATATTGATCTTTATGAAACTTCACGAGTGTGTTGGTTGTAGTAGTCTGATCACATGGATGTGAGTATTGTGAGTCAAAGTTATAGCGCCACCAACTGGCAGCAGGAAGTGTATCACTTTTTGAAATGCTTTGAGATCACGCTCTTATTTTTACCTGATTTGCTTCAAACTTCATCAGTGTAATGTCAATACACAGCAGATGTAGACCTATGACAGGATTTTTGATATTTGAAATATTGTTGCCATGGCAACACATCAAACTTTAATAATATTCTTGAGTGTTTTTGAGGCTCTTAACATGCTTCAAATTGCATGAAACACAACACACACATCAATATTGTCAACCAGTAGACATGGACAAAGCCATAGAAATGGGCGTGGTGGAGGGCTCAGTAAGCGCCACCTTTTGACAAAAGTGGGGGGGTTAGTTTTTCCTACAGTCACCAAACTCGGTACACATATTGTTCTCATCAAGCCGGACAATTTTCTAATTTACATTCATTAGCTCCGACCAACAGGAAGTCGGCTATTTTGGTTTGAATGTTAATTTTTTGAAAAAACAGGCTATAAATTTTATACTACTACTCCTACAGGGTTTATCCAATTTATACCAAGCTGTTTTTAACTTGTTGCTAACACATTGAAGTTGTTTAATTGCAAACGGATTTTGGATATCTCAAACGGTTTGGCCGTGGCGAGGCAACGAATTTATGGCAAGAAAAGGGAAACAAAGTGTTATAACTTCTGCATACATTAATTGATTTTGATGAAACTTCGGCTTAGTCTTCGTTGTACAAGGCTGATCACATGGATGTGACTATTGTGATTCAAAGTCATAGCACCACCAACTGGAAGCAGAAAATGTGTCACTTTCAGCATACATTGAGATCACCCTCTTATTTTTACCTGATTTGCTTCAAAATTCATCAGAATAATGTTAAAACTTGGCACATGTAATCCTTTGAAAATGGGCAGGGAGGAGGGGCTCTATAGTGGCACCTTGTAGTGCAGTAAATGTGGAGTGAATTTGACATAGTACTTTGATGTTTAACCGTTTTAAATGCCTATTGCCCGCTGTGCACAGTTGCCCTGAAGCCACCGGGGTGGCGGTGCCACCGGGCTTGGGCCCGCCATCGCTGCTCGCAGCTATATTTATTATTATTATTAGGGCCCAAGCGAAAATTCGCGCAGGGCCCTCTTGTTTTTCTAAGGATTATTATTATTTTTTTATTTTTTATTTTTATTTTTTTTTTATTTATTTTTTTTCCGTCTTCTGGGGCTTTTTGGGGGCCTTAACATGCTCAAAAACTCTTGAAAATTGGCACACACATTGGAATCCGCGGCCAACAGGACGCCGGGCAGAAGCTGGTACCCGGGCGTGGCAGGGGGCTCAACAGCGCCCCCTTGAAAAAGGTCTGAAAATTTGGTCCATATATTAAACACGCTTGCACGTATTAGTCTGAAACTCGGTACACATATAGACCTCATCGGGCCGAACAACTTTCGTGCTCTAAGTTAAACGTCACGCCAACAGGAAGTCAGCTATTAAGGGTTGTTTGAAAAACGCATGCTCTGGAATTTGATATACTCCTCCTAGACGATTAATCCGATCGCCACCAAACTCGGTCAGCATGAAGTCAAGACACTGATGATTAAAAATTGCCAGGGGATTTTTGATATCTCGAACGGTTTGTCCGTGGCGAGGCAACGAATTTATGGCGAGAAAAAGGAAACAGGAAATGTGTTATAACGTCTGCATACATATATTGATCTTTATGAAACTTCACAAGTGTGTTCGTTATAGGAGTCTGATCACATGTATGTGACTATTGTGAGTCAAAGTTATAGCGCCACCAACTGGCAGCAGGAAGTGTATCACTTTTTGAAATGTTTTGAGATCACCCTCTTATTTTTACCTGATTTGCTTCAAACTTCATCAGTGTAATGTCAATACACAGCAGATGTAGACCTATGACAGGATTTTTGATATTTGAAATATTGTTGCCATGGCAACAGGTCAAACTGTAATAATATTCTTGAGTGTTTTTGAGGCTCTTAACATGCTTCAAATTGCATGAAACTCGACACACACATCAATATTGTCAACCAGTAGACATGGACAAAGCCATAGAAATGGGCGTGGTGGAGGGGCTCAGTAGCGCCACCTTTTGACAAAAGTGGGGGGGTTTGTTTTTCCTACAGTCACCAAACTTGGTACACATATTGTTCTCATCAAGCCGGACAATTTTCTAATTTACATTCATTAGCTCCGACCAACAGGAAGTCAGCTATTTTGGTTTGAATGTTAATTTTTTGAAAAAACAGGCTATGAATTTTATACTACTACTCCTACAGGGTTTATCCAATTTACACCAAGCTTTTTTTAACTTGTTGCTAACACATTGAAGTTGTTTAATTGCAAACGGATTTTGGATATCTCAAACGGTTTGGCCGTGGCGAGGCAACGAATTTATGGCAAGAAAAGGGAAACAAAGTGTTATAACTTCTGCATACATTAATTGATTTTGATGAAACTTCGGCTTAGTCTTCGTTGTACAAGGCTGATCACATGGATGTGACTATTGTGATTCAAAGTCATAGCGCCACCAACTGGAAGCAGAAAATGTGTCACTTTCAGCATACATTGAGATCACCCTCTTATTTTTACCTGATTTGCTTCAAAATTCATCAGAATAATGTTAAAACTTGGCACATGTAATCCTTTGAAAATGGGCAGGGAGGAGGGGCTCTATAGTGGCACCTTGTAGTGCAGTAAATGTGGAGTGAATTTGACATAGTCCTTTGATGTTTAACCGTTTTAAGTGCCTATTGCCCGCTGTGCACAGTTGCCCTGAAGCCACCGGGGTGGCGGTGCCACCGGGCTTGGGCCCGCCATCGCTGCTCGCAGCTATATATATATTTTTTTTTTTTTTTTCCGTCTTCCGGGGCTTTTTGGGGGCCTTAACATGCTCAAAAACTCTTGAAAATTGGCACACACATTGGAATCCGCGGCCATTAGGATGCCGCAGAGGCTGGTACCCGGGCGTGGCAGGGGGGCTCGACAGCGCCCCCTTGAAAAAGTCTGAAAATTTGGTCCATATATTAAACACGCTTGCACGTATTAGTATGAAACTCAGTACACATATAGACCTCATCGGGCCGAACAACTTTCGTGCTCTAAGTTAAACGCCACACCAACAGGAAGTCAGCTATTAAGGGTTGTTTGAAAAACGCATGCTCTGGAATTTGATATACTCCTCCTAGACGATTAATCCGATCGCCACTAAACTCGGTCAGCATGAAGTCAAGACACTGATGATTAAAAATTGCCAGGGGATTTTTGATATCTCGAACGGTTTGGCCGTGGCGAGGCAACGAATTTATGGCGAGAAAAAGGAAACAGGAAATGTGTTATAACGTCTGCATACATATATTGATCTTTATGAAACTTCACGAGTGTGTTGGTTGTAGTAGTCCGATCACATGGATGTGACTATTGTGAGTCAAAGTTATAGCGCCACCAACTGGCAGCAGGAAGTGTATCACTTTTTGAAATGCTTTGAGATCACCCTCTTATTTTTACCTGATTTGCTTCAAACTTCAAACTTGAAATGCTTCAATACACAGCAGATGTAGACCTATGACAGGATTTTTGATATTTGAAATATTGTTGCCATGGCAACAGGTCAAACTGTAATAATATTCTTGAGTGTTTTTGAGGCTCTTAACATCCTTCAAATTGCATGAAACTCGACACACACATCAATATTGTCAACCAGTAGACATGGACAAAGCCATAGAAATGGGCGTGGTGGAGGGGCTCAGTAGCGCCACCTTTTGACAAAAGTGGGGGGTTAGTTTTTCCTACAGTCACCAAATTCGGTACACATATTGTTCTCATCAAGCCGGACAATTTTCTAATTTACATTCATTAGCTCCGACCAACAGGAAGTCGGCTATTTTTGTTTGAATGTTAATTTTTTGAAAAAACAGGCTATGAATTTTATACTACTTCTCCTACAGGGTTTATCCAATTTACACAAAGCTTTTTTTAACTTGTTGCTAACACATTGAAGTTGTTTAATTGCAAACGGATTTTGGATATCTCAAACGGTTTGGCCGTGTCGAGGCAACGAATTTATGGCAAGAAAAGGGAAACAAAGTATTATAACTTCTGCATACATTAATTGATTTTGATTAAACTTCGGCTTAGTCTTCGTTGTACAAGGCTGATCACATGGATGTGACTATTGTGATTCAAAGCCATAGCGCCACCAACTGGAAGCAGAAAATGTGTCACTTTCAGCATGCTTTTGAGATCACCCTCTTATTTTTACCTGATTTGCTTCAAAATTCATCAGAATAATGTTAAAACTTGGCACATGTAATCATTTGAAAATGGGCAGGGAGGAGGGGCTCTATAGCGGCACCTTGTAGTGCAGTAAATGTGGAGTGAATTTGACATAGCCCTTTGATGTTTAACCATTTTAAATGCCTATTGCCCGCTGTGCACAGTTGCCCTGAAGCCACCGGGGTGGCGGTGCCACCGGGCTTGGGCCCGCCATCGCTGCTCGCAGCTATATTTTTTCATTGTGTCTCCATAATATTTGTGTTTTCTTTTTGAGCTCCCTTTCGAAAGGGAACTCGCACTGCATCCTAGAACACATATGGGGAACGCCCTCGCGTGACAGGTGTCTGAAGCGATAGTCGAATCACGCCAATCCTACTGGCCGGCGACAGCCTCTGACGTCATACTAGTGCGACCAGACAGTATATAAGGAGTGCCTAGAGAAAAATGTCGTCCTCTTGTAGCGAATTAACTCAAAGGGGAAATATTAATAATTATTCATAACCCATGATTATTAATTATGATTAATTATGAATATGTAAATCTGTTAATGGGATTAACTGGATGTAGCTACATTAAGATTAATATTACAATTAATTAACTTGTTCGTTCAGTGAACACTCAGTGTTGATTGTTTATTCATTCTAAGAAGTGTTCATTTCCAGGTTATGGAAAAATAACATTCTTATTGTACCGTACTACTCAGCGCACATAGTCAGGATCTAAATCACTTAAGAGGCAATTTATTAGCAGACGGAGTCACAACCAAACGTGTATTGTGCACAACCTTTAACTAACTCACAAACACATAACTAAACTAACAAACACATAACATACAACGAAGGTCACACACATACGTAGGCAAGAATGAGCAATGAGTTGAACCGGAAGTGGAACTATTGATAGAGCTATAGGAAAAATTCAAAGGCAATCTGGAAAAGAATCATCAGTTTCTTTCAGTTATAACAACACCTTTGCTGACAAAGGTAAGTTTTACACATCAATACTAAATTGCTGTTTAGTGTTCAAATGTACGATACTTGCAAGATGCCTTTAGGCTGAGGAGCATCAGATCTGCTGACTGAGGAGTCTTGATGATTCAGTTCGAAGTTGTTGCCAGTCTTTCCTATGTTGAATGATAAGCACATGGCTGGGGCAAAGAGGGTTCTGTTCAGTCGTCCAAGACGCAAGGAAAGAGAGGGAGTGGCATTTTTCTCTAGCTTTTAACCTCTGGTCAAAGTTCAACCTCTTAAGGTTGATGTAGCCAATGAAGGTATTATATTTCTACCAGAAAGACTCGGGAAGCAAAGAAACGTTTGAATACAGTTTATTCAACAGTATGAATGTAAATATCAAAGAAATGATAAAGTTTTTTGGCGTAGGCCCCGTCCATCGTACAATCCGGAGGGTAGCAGACGTTTGCAGATCCTGCCTGAAGATGAAGGCGGGGCGGAGCCTACCCCCGACGTATGGACAGGGACCGACCTGGTGGTGGTGGGGAGGATGGGGGTGAACGCCGGCGATGGTATCTGCGAACACGATAGTGGGTGGGAACAGAACTTATATACTCAGGTGACGTGTAATGATTGGTTAGATAATGAGCAATGACGTGCATTAGAGTCTTCCGGGTAGAACTTCCGCTAAACGCTCCCATTTCTACCAGAAAGACTCGGGAAGCAAAGAAACGTTTGAATACAATTTAGTCAACAGTATGAATGTAAATATCAAAGAAATGATAAAGTTCTTTGGCGTAGGCCCCGTCCATAGTACAATCCGGAGGGTAGCAGACGTTTGCAGATCCTGCCTGAAGATGAAGGCAAGGGCGGAGCCTACCCCAAAAGAACTGGGAATGTGAATGAAATACGCACCAGTTGTAGGATTCTTTGAATACGTTCCTAAATATTACCAAAGAGAAAGAGATAATGAATGCACAGACATTAATGAATGTTTAATCATTAACAGAAAGAATCATTAGGTCATAGCTTTAAGGATGTCAAGAACGCCGCATAGGCCATAACATTGACTCATTAGGTCGAGCATGAAAGCCAAGTAGGCTGATAGGCCAGCGTATAAACATGTCATGTAGATCATGTATGATGCCACGACAGGCCATAGTGAGGGGAAGTGGATGAATGAGATGCCCTGATATGCCGAATAAAGCAAGCCATATAGATGTAAATGGTAGGAATAGAAACTGACGCCGTAACAGGTAGTTTGTCTCAATAGGATACTTACCACAGAAGATTTAAATATAGGATTTTATGATAAGCTATAACCTTACCTAATGCTTGTTATAAACATAACCTTGGTAATCCTAGATTAACAAAAGAATACCAGTGACGTGAATAGTGATTTGATGCTATGGTCAGAAAGACAAGTTAGTCTGCTATACTAGAAGACTGCATATGAGGACCATGGTCCATAGAGATAGCGTTCACTTGACCCTGAGTGAGTATAGGGAAATCATAACGAGCGATATTAAAATTGTATGAAAACACCACCACCAGTAGTTTGCATTAGTAACGTACTAGTATTAAATTATGACAAATAAATGGCATACATAATGAATAATATTGACTGATAAGGATATGGAGTGAGGCTACGTTAATCTGATTTACGTGTAAAGACCGCAAAGGTCCTGTACCTTGAAAAGTCAATATAGGCTAATTCAAGAAGACCTTAGAGTTACGTAAAACAGACTACCTAGTGGCCATGACAGGTTTTAATTATATGAAGTGCTAAGACAGGCCTTTGTGTAGAACCACGATATGCCATTTGATGCAAAAATGAAAACCATTTAATGTGAGGTAATAAGCCATTTGATGTGATGGCAACGATATGCCCAATGGCAACTATATGCCCGATGGCCGATGGCAACGATATGCCCGATGCAAACAATTTGCCCGATGGCAACAATATGCCTGATGGCAATGATATGCCCGATGGCCACAATTTGCCCGATGGCCACAATATGCCCGATGGCCACGATTTGCCCGATGGCCACGATATGCCTGATGACGACGACCTGTCATGATGGCCATTATATTAAACCTTTAATGTTATAGCAACAATATTCCATGTAGCTAAAAGTTATGATTGCCATCAAATGTGAATGCAATGAGAGGCCATACAATGTAAAGCAATGATAGGTGATTTTATGAGATGTCAACAGTAAGCCTGATAACGATATACCTATAATGCTAAAGGTCAAAGCAATAATAGGCAATTTAGTATGATAGTGCGATATATTCTATGTAACGCAAAAGTCATGGGACCATTCCAAGCAAAGCAACAATGTGCTATGTTACACAAAACCATGATTAGCGGTTATAAGTAAAGGCCACGAAAGGCCCATAATGAATACTGATTAAATGTCACGATAAGCCAATGATATAAAAAGGTACACATTTGTGAAGACCGAAACAGTAGACCGAAGAGTAGAAAACAATGACACCACCGCTAGTAACTAGCAGCCAATAATCAACGTAATTTGATTGCTATGAGTGAATGAGCATTTGAGTAATTTTAAGTAAATAATGAAAAGGTATATATATTCTATAGGAAAGACTCATTCAATATGCTTAGGCGTGACTCCCGCTCACGGCTAGATAGAACTAAGCAGAGAGAACTTTGTCTAACTGTCAGAACCTGCTAAGAGAACCCCCAAAGAAATTAACCAGTTTGACATGACATAAGTACAAGAATACTTAACACATGGGGCAGATAAAGATTGAGAAACCTTGTTGTATGATGCCCTTGCAAAAGGGAAGCACTTTACTTGACAATGCTGAACCTGGCTGAAGCTAGCAAACCTTTGCAAAAGTATAACACCATGAGCATCGTTGTTCAATACCTTAGTAAAGAGAAAAGAGGTATTCGGGAGTGCCCTGCACAGAAGGGGCACAAGTGAAATGCTTTTGACCAGGCGGGTGCGAAGTAGCCTACGGAGCACAGTAACTCTGATGTTTGATGTGTAGTAGGCAGCACAATATATCACTTTAGATATGTCGCGATGTGCGCATCCACAAATCATGACGCAAAGATAGCATAGTTGCACATGTTTAGGTCCTGTTAGTTTACGCGCTATTCTGTCTATTCTATTCTGCTATTTATGTCAAAATGTCCTTGTACACACAGTGCATATGGCTTAGGTAACGTGAAGAAGAAAACTGATGTGTATCATTATAGGGGTTCCATGCATTCGATCTAAACTTACAGCAGGCTTGCTGTCTGTATCATGCATGTTAACCAACAAAGTACAGAGAATTAACTTTGCAGCTTTAGAGATGATATGCAAGATAATTTTTTCTGATATATATATTTTTTTTTTATATATATAGAACACTTTATGTAAATTGTGTGCGTACATATCCTAAATGTTACCAAGATTTGTAAATTCAGAGAAAGTCACAAATTTAAAATAATGCCCGTCAATGGCGTAATAACTGCAATACTGCATTATCCCTGGATTCTTATTGTACTGCGAAGTAATAAGTCCCTTTAAGACAGTCATTTCACTCGGTGGCCATCTTTGAAACGCCTCTCGGGCCGTTTCTCAATTCCAAGAACGCAGAGTTGCGGACTTGCGTTCTTGTGGAGTCCGGTCTTGCCAGCGACCTTGAAAGAATGAACTCGGAAGGACACAAGGACACAGAACGCATTGTTTAAGAATTGAGATATGCTGCAAACTTGTACCTCAACTGACCGCCCCAGCATATTATAAGTGGCTAATGCACAATAAATCCAACATAACGTCACAAACAAATGTCATAACCTATTAAAAGGTTTCTTTCAAATTATTATAGACAATATTGCCATATCATTTTATATCTTTTTATTTCACCGCGTGTATTTATGAAAATTAGTAGCCTTAGTGTTACATGCTTTGTCAATGTTAAGATTATTTTTTATATTCCAATAGAAATACTGCAGGCTTTCTTCAGGTTATCACTTTATTAAAATTAAGCAAAACGAACGGTTTACTTTCACGAGCCGTCACGTATTTGCGAGCTTGTAGCGGGAATCTCAAAAGTGAGAACGAGACTTTAAAGCTTACAGCTTCCGTATGTCGACAGCCGCAGACCTAAATGCGCGTCTCGTGCCTCCTTTCTGAGGCTCGCGTTTGACCGTTTCTATAGAAACCGGTGCTTCTAAGAGGCGCTGTGACGCGATAACTTTAGCAGTCAGCGATTGGACCTTATTTAGAAGGCGGGACATATTCCGCCATATTGCGCAATACACTTTCTCCCATTCAAAACAAAACGAGTGACACGACTTGTGTTATTCTATAGTCTTTGATAGTAACCGTGGAAACAGGTATTGACAGCTGCGTGATGTCTAGTGGCACGCGGTTTCATGCAACACTATGGAACATGGCAAGCAAACTTGGAATAAGAATCGGAGCGAGGATCAACATCAGCATGGCGTTTAATGCAGCAGTTTTGCGACTAACTCGACTCAACAGATGCCGCTCTAATAGACAGGTGAACAAAAGTACACGAGACGAATTAATGTTATGTAGCTCAACACGATGGAATGTTAGAATATCATAGCCTACTGTTGATCTTGCTTACGGTCAACAGACTAATAGAATAGCAGTCTACAACTTTAACACTCAAATGCAGTTTAATATGATAGTGTAACGTTAGACCAAGTTAAACAGCGATGCGTTACCTCAGTTTTAATTCATAAAATAAACTTACCTGTATGAGTAGTATTTAAGCATTTGCAAGTAGGCCTACTTCAGTAGAATTAATTGACTTGTTCCTATTCCTGGAAATGCAGGAAATTGTTTCAACCTTCATATACTTAAAATATATTTAAACATGTATTTCAGGGGCAGGAAAAATATATTTATATATAAAAATATATTTCAGGGCACAAGAAAATACATTTCCAATCTTACAGTCCACAATGCAAATGTGCGTGGAAGAAAGCCTTGCGAACAAAACTATCCATTATGTTTGAAGAATTTTAAACACTTACAGAAAAACACGAATTTCCACATATTTTCCACATTGACACTTTGTTCACATATCTTCCCAAAAAATACAGATCTGTGTAATAGTGATCATGGCACCTCACAAATGTGTGTTTTAGTCTATTACTTATTAATTAATTTATTTATTTAATTGTAATTTATTGTCAGTGTAATATAGCGTTTAGATCTACATCAAATACAAATAAATAGATTAATAAAATCGCTAGATGTACGATGTTAACTGTGACGTAATTTGAATGGGAAACCACTAGCAGCGCTCACGGACTTTTGGAGTACTGCGCATGCGCGTCATTTTGAACTGTAACGGTCGTCAGTCAACCGGGAGTTCTCAGAGTAAAAGGTAAGAGCTAATGTTATAACTTTATTTTTAGTCGTCATTTTTCACATATGTAATGTTCATTGCTACTTTGAATGTATAATGTTTTATTGTCAAGGGTTTTTTTTTAACTTTATTTGTCAAATTAATGCCCCGTTTGTTTATTTGCTCACATGAGACGCATTTGATATTTTCAGATTTCCGTTTTAAAGTTAGTTGTTTTTAATTTGGACACTAGTGAAAACTAACGTTACACACAAAAAATGTTTAATATTTTTTTTTAAATTTCAGCTGTAGAGTGTTTGGGAGACCGTGCTGCCTGCTGTTGTCGATCTATGATGCTCCTGTCACTGATAGTGGAGCCTGTAACGTACGTTTTTTTTTTTTTTTTTTTTTTTTTTTTGCTAAATTTAATGTTTTACTAAACTTGTTAATTAGGCACACGTTATTTGCTCGTTATTAAAGTTCAGGCATATGCTGGTTTGGCATTAATGGCATTTCATACGCTAAATTTTTCTAGTATTATTATTGTCATTATTAATATAGCCTTACTATAATATAATTTGTATTCACTTTCTGCTGAATGACAAGCTGTTTTCGATTATCCAGTTGAGCCAGTGATTTAGTAAGTTGCTTGTAACAGAAGATGCTTATTTGTCATGACTTACAGGTTTACATGTCATTCATTACTGTAAAAAAATCTACTTTTTATTTTCAGTAGCAGAAGCAGAGACGGTTTGTGCAACAGCAACAAGGTGAGAATGATGAGACACTTTAAGAAGTAGATTTTTTTTTTTTTTAAATTAAGCACTGTTAAGCAAATTATATTATTTTATTTGTGTAATTTATGAATTGATATGTTCTCTGCACTTGTGTTAATATCTGTTTCTGTCTGGAACAGGTGCGGGTCAAAACCCATCTGTCAAGACGCTTGTCCACTTGCTGTCCGCCCCACCAGCCCAACGATTGTGCTGGAGAACCACAAGTCACAGGTACAGGATAATGTTCATAGTCAAGTCATCTTCATTTCTGTGGCACTTTATACAAAACAGCTTCACAGTAATAAACATGAAATAGTCAACATGACCCTAGTTGAAGTGAAACACTAGGTGTGTGTTAGAAAAATACTAATATTTTAAAGTCTGTACATCCAAATGATTCCTCAAGCTTTAAAACACATCACAAATTACAACATGTTGACTTTGAGCCCATATTGGACAGTTGGCAAATCTGTAATGTAACAAATTTAACATAACAGTATTTTCCAAAAACACACCTATTGAGGTCATGTGGATTACCGTCATGTTCACTTTGGTTTTTGACCTTCTTGCGTGAACACACAGAGATGGATTATTTTTCTAAATATCTCTGTTTGTATTCCACAGAAAAAGAGAATGACATAATCAACTGGAACAGCATGAGGATAAGTATCCCTTTGTTAAGTTAGCTTAACTGAGTGACTTTGTGATATTCCACTATCCCTTCATTTGTAAAAGTGAAAATGCAATGCAGAAGTGTAAAGAAAGGCTAATTCGACCTCTCCTCAATCATCAGTTTCTTTACTGTACTGTCTAAAAATATGCCCATTAAATATCTTTAAAATCCAGTATACCTGTAATTGTTTAAGTTCCAGTGTAAACAAAAATATCAGGAAATCCAAAACTAGTTAGAGGACAAAGTGCATGCCCTCTGTACCTGTACTGATGTTCAGTTATTGTGTTTTGTCTTTTGTATGAGTACAGTGGTAGAGACAGAGAAGAAGTGCCCTTGATGAGGAAACCATGGCAGCCATATATACGGTAAGTTAATACTTAGTGAAAGGAAAATTTACTAGAAACATTAAGTTAAAAAAATAACTGATTTTTGTCTCACAGTCAAGAAGAGATTTCCAAATGTGTCCAAAGAGGCTTTGAGGATTTGACGTGGGGAAACTGAGACTTCTTGAAAGCAAAAAAGTTATATTTGTTTGAATATTGTAATTTTTTGAACATTGTAAAGTATGTTCCTTGCTGATTATTATTCAAATGTTCATGTTATAGACAACAAATAAAAGTTTTTCAAATGTGACATGTGAATGTATTTTCTTGGGTTGAAATATATGTAGGGCAAAATATATTTTTAAATGCTTTTGTAAAATATATTTTAAAAATATATATATATATTTTTTAAAAATATACAAAAAATGGCCAAAAAATACATTTTAGGAAAATATATTTATATAAATATATTTGAAAATATATTTTTTAAAAATATACAAAAAATGGCCAAAAAATATATTTTTAGAAAATATATTTATATGTGAAAATATATAGCGAATATATTTTTTGGCCATTTTTTGTATATTTTGAAATATATTTGAAAATATATTTTTTACCGTATGGGGTGGACCTGCACACTTCTGAAATTTGAGACGGCGAATACGATCACTCTCATAGCCCGACCGCTTCAAAGAACGTTCAAAATGATAGGCTAAAGTGAACTTAAATGACGCTGCAGCATTATATCCCATCTAAAATAAACGTTTTCACATTGTAGTACATTGGACTACCGCTAACATTGTCTGTGTGAATATTTAGATAATCACAATTATATGCCTGTAGATGCGTCGTGAGGAACGTCAACTGCGAACTGAACGCTGGCGATGATATCTGCAAACACGATAGTGGGTGGGAACAGAACTTATATACTCAGGTGACGTGTAATGATTGGTTAGATAATGAGCAATGACGTGCATTAGAGTCTTCCGGGTAGAACTTCCGCTAAACGCTCCCATTTCCGGGTGACAACACACCCCCTTGTTGGGGCTTTTATGACTAGGCAGATTAAGTGGCAGAGTTTTTGAAGAAGAACTATTGAGAATTATTGTAATACTAATGTGTTGCACAGGTATGGACATACCGCATACACAAGCATTTAAATATTTTCGATACGAACGCATAGACACTAAACATGGCATAATTGAAGTTACCTTAAATGTCATAAAACTTAAAAATCATAAAACATGTAAATACAATGACTGCAATACCACAACAGTAATAATGGATACCATTTCCTGGGAATGTGCATGTTCATTTATAGAACAGTCTGTCTATACATGCAAGAGAGTCTGTGTTATGTGAGGGTAATGCAGGAAAGATGCACGTTTTTGTGTGTCTATTCTCTGCTCTCCATGCAGCATTCTTTGGTGCAATAAAACTTGTAACTGAGAACTTCTCGGGAGATGGCAGCCAGACCCCAGAGTGAGCTTAAAACTGTTGGTTAACTAACAGATAACTGTGTCTGATTTGTCACAGTCATTACATAATTCCCCCCTTTCGCTCATTGTTGTCTCACTTATGGCAACAGTGAGCGACGTTGAAGGTGCATCCAAAACGGTGTTTCTACCGCCGCGCGTCGCAAAGTGCATTTACAGCTTTTGACCGCTGAGTGGAGCTTTAACCACGTTATCCAATAAATGCATCTAAGCACATTTATCTTTATGCAAAATGTCAATTTTCTCACATATTATGCCTATATTTATCACAAATACATTTTTTATTTATATTTTAAACTCCTTTAATAAAACAGTATGGATTTTTGACATGCACATACTTTGTTATTCGTTACCTGTCCTTTATTTTGACAGATAGGCTAACTACTTAGGAAAAATATAGCCTATCTGATTAAGAAATTGTTGCGTGTTTCATCAATTATATCCTTTATTTTAAAACGTGAGTCACTGAATAATTTCGCTCCCATTATTAAGGCACGCTTTAGCTAAATCATTAAAACTAAAAAGAATGGACGGATTAATAAAACGTCATAAAAAACTGCAACTCCTGCAGCCGCATTTAAATGCAGAAGTGTATTATATTCCTTAAAATATCAAATATCAAATTCAGAAACAACACATTCCAGCGAATAGATCGCCTCTTATTTAACACAGACCTACGAATTTATTATCGAATTGAGATATTTCTTTCTTTTTAGGTACAATTATTCGCTGAGTTTAAGTTCATTTTTGAGACGTTTCAGATTCTCGCAGAGAGCCAGCTAAAAGCTCACCGTGTTTTTTATTTATTTTAGTTTTCAAAAGTACAAGGTTTTGTTGTTATTGTGAGCGTACACAAATAAAAGTAGACCATTTGTAGTCTTGCACTAATCTGTAGGCTATCGCCAAAAAATGACAGAAGGCCTGTTTTAAGTTGTTTCAGCTGTCATGAGGAGAAAATCCATCAGAACGCGCCAGCGCTTTCGTCGGCCAGAGGGATAAAAATGTAACCATTTGTAAAGAAAATGTAATACATTTAGTTTCATATTTATATTTAAATATTGGGCTATAGCCTAATATAATTTTTTTAAGATTTCACCAATGTTGATTATGAAAAGTGAATAGCATGACGAATGCGCAATGTTGGGAGACATGCAGCGGGTCAGACATAAGTTTGACCACTTCGTTAAGTTTTGTTTTATAGTAAGTCTTTCTTTAAAGTGAATTTCGTTTTGTAGAAATTGTATCTAAATTTCAATCAATGTTTCATCAACCAATAGCCTATATTTAATAATTAGGAAGAAAACCAAGAACGTCGGATGTGGAATGGATTGCGTAACAAACAAACTCATGTTTCTGCAGCCTTTGAATAAGGCTGAATCAATAGATGTCTTTCTGTTTTTATTAAATTTCTTAAATACATGTCTTTATTACTTAATTAATTGATAAGATGTTTTGGTCTAACAATATATTTTAGCTGGTCTAAATTCTAAGTTAGACACAAATTTGCGTAATAGGCTAGGCTATATAAGGTTCCCTTCTAGACAAGCACGTAAATTGCTGTTTCGGCCGCAAATTTTCAGTAAGTTCGATCGGTGCATCAAATGATATATAGGCCTAAACTAAATTCATGTATTTACAGTAAAAGAATAAAGAAATAGCCTAACTCTAGACTTATTGGCTAGGGTATTTACGTTTGGGCAATATAATAATAATAATAATAATAATAATAATAATAATAATAATATCTCAGCAAAGACCGAATTTGTCTCGTCACACGACCGCTAACAGTAACACAGTAACAGCGCATCAAAGCTTGCTGTTGTCTTGGCTACCTTACAAAAGGTGATGGAAACGAGTGAATTTCCCCCCTTTTGTGGTAATTTAGCACTATTTTCTATTGTATTCTGCTTGCATTTTCGACTAAACTCAATTGACTAAAGATAAAAATAAAGCATCCATCTGATTCAGTTGGATGCTTTATTTTTTATCTTTAGTCAATTGAGTTTAGTTCTAAAAAAAGCAAAGGCTAGTAAATAATCTGCGACGGGGCCCATCATAGCGTGGGGGCTGCGGGGGTGTCCCGTATGCCCATGATGTAATGGTAATACATCGCTTACAAAGGGTTCATGTTAACTACTGTATGATTATCAGACGATTTTAATGTGTTAATGTTTCAACCATATCGTGCAATTATAGCTAAGTAACAATCTGATAAACTAAAATTGTGCAGTTTGTATCCATTAACACGCTCATAAACATTACAAAAAGAAATGTCATGCCATAAGCTACACAATTACGAACAAAAAACCGTTGATATCCCAATAATCAACATTTTGTTATTCAACAAGTGCTAGGCTATTAAGATAAAAAGTTTCTGCTATAGATAGTTTGCGCCTAATCTGACTCTCCACAATGGGCTACACAATATTTTATAGGCCTATTTGTATTTTGACTGCAGTTAAGAGCAAAATGACGAGAACATGTTTAATATTGGAAGTTTAAGATTCTTTATTAAATATTCTTACTTTATGCAAAACATATAGGCATCTGTACATTGTACCTCTATAACATCATAACATAAATTATTAAATTATAGTAAAAATGAACCGTACAAACCCAATCTTGGTTTTTGCTATTTATTTAGGCCTATTTATTTATATCAGCAGATCTGTGTTGATTCAGTTTATTTCAATAACTGCTGATGTTGCAAACTGTGGTTAAGCTGTAAAGCAGCTCGAAAGAACTGACCAAGATATGTAACATTATGGCTCCGTATTATTAGAACAATAACTGTACAGAATCTTTACTGCCATCCAATGTTCCTTAAAGACAAAGAAATAAAATAAAAATGTTAAAGAAAAACAAACAAAAACAACAAACCGATTGTGTTCCATTTATAGGCTATATCAATGTATAGTAATTTTTACATTATCTTGTGTGTATAAAAAGCCTTCACCCGCAACCTAACAGTGCTTGCTCTGCAACACTTGACAAGTTTGGGATAGGGGGAAGGGCGCTTTGTTTAAAATGTTTGTCACCAAAGCCATTAATCCAGAGGGCGGGAGACTCAAAATATTAGCCTAAGCTATGCGCGTGACAGACCTTTTTACAATCTTGGTGCTTTTTGTTAATTTTAACATCCTGATCTGATCATATGAAATAAGCTGACGAAATACACAATTGTTAGACTCTGTTATGAGTATTTGCAGTAAGTTTCTTTATTTGTTTGTGTTATGGGGATTTGCAGAAGTTCAAATGGGATCAACCCTCCCCCGCGCATTGCCAGTTTTGACTGGAGCGAGGAGGGATTTTTTAAAAGTCGGAGAGTTTTTTGTTGTTGTTGTTGTTGTTGTTGTTTTTTTAAATCTGCAAGAAATGTTATGAGTTTGGCGTGTGGTAGGAAAAAAAAAGTTTGCACAATAAGCCACTACGCAAATTTGTGTCTAACTAGACCAGCTAAAATACAGGGAGTGCAGAATTATTAGGCAAGTTGATTTTCTGATCATATTTTTTTCCCAAGCACATTTTACCAATTCCAATCCATATCAATCTTAATAACTACTATTAATATTGTTTTTAATCATTTATAAGTGATATATAATTGTTCATGAAGGCTGGAAATGAAAAATGCCTTATATTCAGGTGTGCAGAATTATTAGGCAAGTTTTCTTTTACAGGCAAAATGAGCCAAAAAAGAGATTTAACTCAGACTGAAAAGTCAAAAATTATTAAATACTCATGAGAAGGACGCAATACTAATGCAATACTAGAAATTGCAAAGTTAAAGCATGACCAAGGGACAGCAAAATGCTCATTGGGTCAGCGGGGTCAGACAAAAACAGGTGGAAAAGAAAAGACACGTTAACTGCAAAATAATTAAGAATTATGTGTGAAACCATCAGGAACCCTTTAGTCTCCAGCGCCACCATTTTCCAGAACTGCAACCTACCTGGAGTCTCCAGAAGTGCAAGGTCTCAGGATCTCAGAGACTTAGGTTAGCTAAAGAATCCTAAAAAATGACCCGCACTTGATAAGAATCACAAGCTGAAGTGTTATAAAATACATGAAGACTGGGTTTTTATAGGCCTTATAAACCGACAGCTTGAGAGTGACTCCTGAAGGACCAGCACCACATCCTCTTGTACCACTGTTTGAAGAATTTATCTTCCAGAATCTGGCAGTAAGTTTTGGAAGATCATTTTTAGTCCATCTCTGCAAGACAGACATTTCAGGATAAGAGATGGACTAAAAGTGAACTCAAACACCTTACTGCCAGATTCTGGATAAATTCTTCAAACAGTGGTACAAGAGGATGTGGTGCTGGTCCATCAGGAGTCATTCTCAAGCTGTCTGTCTATAAGCCCTATTAAAACCCAGTCTTCATGTATTTTATAACACTTCAGCTTGTGATTCTTATCAAGTGCAGGTCATTTTTTAGGATTCTTTAGCTAACCTAAGTCTCTGAGATCCTAACACCTTGCACTTCTGGAGACTCCAGGTAGGTTGCAGCTCTGGAAAATGGTGGCGCTGGAGACTAAAGGGTTCCTGATGGTTTCACACTTAATTCTTCACCTTAATTCTTAATTATTTTGCAGTTAACATGTGTCTTTTCTTTTCCACCTGTTTTTGTCTGACCCCGCTGACCCAATGAGCATTTTGCTGTCCCTTGGTCATGCTTTAACTTTGCAATTTCTAGTATTGCATTAGTATTGCGTCCTTCTCATGAGTATTTAATAATTTTTGACTTTTCAGTCTGAGTTAAATCTCTTTTTTGGCTCATTTTGCCTGTAAAAGAAAACTTGCCTAATAATTCTGCACACCTGAATATAAGGCATTTTTCATTTCCAGCCTTCATGAACAATTATATATCACTTATAAATGATTAAAAACAATATTAATAGTAGTTATTAAGATTGATGTGGATTGGAATTGGTAAAATGTGCTTGGGAAAAAAATATGATCAGAAAATCAACTTGCCTAATAATTCTGCACTCCCTGTATATTGTTCGACCAAAAACATCTTATAAATTATTTAAGTAATAAAGACATGTAATAAAGTAATAAATAAATTTAATAAAAACAGAAAGACGTATATTGATTGAGCCTTATTTAAAGGCCGCGGAAACATGGTTTCGTTTGTTACGCAATCCATTCCACACCCGACGTTCTTGGTTTTCTTCCTAATTATTAAATATAGGCAATTGGTTGATGAAACATTGATTGAAATTAAGATACAATTTCTACAAAACGAAATTCACTTTAAAGAAAGACTTACTATAAAACAAAACTTAATGAAGTGGTCAAACTTATGTCTGACCCGCTGCATGTCTCCCAACATTACACATCCGTCATGCTATTCACTTTTCATAATCAACATTGGTGACATCTTAAAAAAAAATATATTAGGCTATAGCCCAATATTTAAATATAAATATGAAACTAAATTGGTTACATTTTTATCCCTCTGGCTGACGAAAGCGCCGGCGCGTTCTGATGGATTTTCTCCTCATGACAGCTGAAACAACTTAAAACAGGCCTTCCGTCATTTTTGGCGATAGCCTACAGATTGATGCAAGACTACAAATGGTGTACTTTTATTTGTGTACGCTCACAATAACAACAAAACCTTGTAGGCTACTTTTGAAAAATAAAATAAAATAAAAAAAACAGGGTGCGCTTTCAGCTGGCTCTCTGCGAGAATCTGAAACGTCCCAAAAGTGAACTTAAACTCAGCGAATAATTGTACCTAAAAAGAAAGAAATATCTCAATTCGATAAGATATAGGTCTGTGTTAAGAGGCGATCTATCCGCTGGAATGTGTTGTTTCTGAAATCATGGCCAGTGCTCGTTGCTGCTGTTATTAGTTCTCTTGGCGCTCGTGCACACGCGCAGTTTTCACACAGACAATCGAGCGTTTCGTTCTGGTAAAAGCACAAAACAAAATGCACACAACGTGTCCTTGCTCTTGATGTACAATCACTGATGAACACCTTTGGTTTTAATGAGTAAATTAGCCAAAATATTTATTCCTGCCGGTATTTTAGTCTGCAATATCAAAATCACTAAACGTTACATAGCATATATAGCCTAACAATAACAACAATAAAAAAATCAAGAACAATAGCAGTTAATAATTATTGCGCTTAATGCGGTCTTAATGCTGGACCATTCTCATTTCGCTCCGCATATGGAACTTTTTTTTTTTTTTTTGCTAAGAGCAAACCAGAATGAAAATATTACATTTTTAATCCGTGTGTGTGTGCTCCTAATATATATATATATATATATATATATATATATATATATATATATATATATATATATATAGGCTATATATGCCTAGTAGCCTAATGACAATAGATGACAATAGCATGCAGTAAGAGGACTTTCTTTTATTTTTTGATGCATAGACTGTAGCCAAAGACTATCCCACGTTTTGAAATTAACTCTCACTTTACATTTTCTAATGGTTTTTAAGGATGTTAAAATGTTATATTATAATGTTATTGTTGTTTTACTTCGTCCTTTCATCTCCGTTTACAAACCGACATTTTATTATTACAGTCACTTTCCAATCCATCCCTTTGCGCCACCTGGCGGTAGTTTTTTACACGCGACTGAATTTCAGTTAACGCAACGGCCCTGCGGCGGCGGTATGCGCGGCGGTAATACCCATTTTGGTTGTCCACCTACTGTACAAGTTAAAATAGAGCACTTATACTACAATAATTCAAACTTAAATTCAGTCAGATGCAAGTATGGTTTGACATTTGCAAATTTTACTCGTGTAAAATTCCTCTCTCTACTTGAAACATCTTCTTGACTAATTTAAAGAGAAGTTATACAGATTTGACACGAGTCAAAACGGGTCTAAGCGCACAGAATTCTCATCTTGTGAACAAATACTGTTGTTTCTATCGACCAATGAAACATAGTATTGATCACCAGGTAGCTATGCTTGTAGATGCAGCTAAAGTTTAGGTGAATGAGTCCCTCTGACTATAATTTCCAAGGCCTTTGCTCTGTAGAAAGGAAACCTTCATTCGAATCTACATTCCTATAACACTGTACTGATATTTTTCATCAGAAACAGGTTAAGCAATACTGCAATTGATATTTCTCCAACCAATGCAGAATAATCAATTCTGGTACAGTTTACATGCTGCTGAGCTGAGATTCCTTCGTCAAAACAGGCTTACGCTTAATACTGAGATTAGGTTTTCCTCACTAAAATCAGATTTACTTTACTGATACCATTTGAACATGTGTTTAGACTCTTTCTGTTATAGCAGAGGCATCAATTCAAGCTATAGTTTCATCTGCATCTAACAAGCCAGCAACCACCAATCTACATGCGAATCAAACGTGTCAAATGTCATGTCGGAATTATCAATTATTAAACACACTTTTAGTTAGATGATGGTGTAAGCGAGTGGCGTTAGGCCGTGCTAGCTTAACCAGTTCAATCTAGTGTCATAGTGCCGTAGCTGGAGTTAGCATTTCCTTTGACAAGTCGTTGTCATGGAAATCAATGTGCAGCTGTGCACAATCGAACAGTGTATATCAAATGTCTGCAGGTTTCAGAATAGCTCGTCGTGGATGGTCATGAGTATTTGAGACTCACACATTCATTCAAGGTTTTCTTCCAGTAAAATTCATATTTTACTAATGCAGACTCCTGCATTTCTGTGAACACACGTTTTCCCCTACTTTAAAAGCTTTATGCCCTATGCTGACTAGAAACCTTTGTAGAAGCTATGTGGAAGGCACTGTGTTTGCAGTTCAAAGTCACTGGGGTCTTAAGAACCCCTTCTGAGGGGCCTTGTGTGTTACAGGCCTTCTGTGTCAGGTCACATGAATGGCATTGTGTGAGGGCAGGTTGTGCTGCCCAAAGAGGTGACTAACTGGTGTAGGAGGCAAAGGTCCTGTTGGTGTCCTCCATTCATTCCAGGTCTGAGTCTGTGGCAGTAACCTTGGGGCTTTCAGATCTGCCCTGCTGCCCTTGGTGTCGGAGGCAGCACTCAATCTGCATTCAGACTTCTGGGTCTGAGAAATCCTTTATGCTGACTGGTTTCAGCTGCTAATTGTCTGATTGGAGGTTTTCTGGCTGTTAAGTCAGAAATCGTTGTGATTCTGGTTAAATCCAGAACAGAGAGCCTGTCTTGGTGGGTCACCGGTCAAGGACTTTGGGCAAAAGGAATGTCTCATATGTTGGCAAAGTTCACAGGGCTTAAAGTTTTCCGGCACCGTGCCGGATCTCCGGCGTGCGGGATTTGGCTGCGGAAAAAAATATAGTCCTACATTTGTCTTGACTTGCTATCGCGTGCTTCATTTCATTCATACAATTTACACTAATTAATTTATCATATCGTACAATGTTTTAAACATTTAAGTAGACATTGGATAGTAGAAAGTGTGTATGATGATGTAGTGTTTTAGTTGATAGCAGCCTATTACTGACAAAGCTGATTTCTGAGAGACGCAAGAGAAACGCGGCTATTTGATTTACGAACGCGCTGCTCATTTCATACTTTTTGCCCATTTGTGTTTCATCTATCATCTCGCAAGGTTTAAATCATTTAAATACATATCAAATAGTAGAAAATGTTTATGATGCAGTATTTTATTGATGTATTAGACTAATTTGCAAAGCTCTGATTTCTGAGAGACAAACAGCACGGCTATTTGATTTGCGCTGAGCTCAGTTTACACTCATTCACTTCACACGCCTGTTGCGTAGTAATTTTAGAGATGTATGTAATTTTGTGCTATCCCTCGGCTCACCTGTTAGCCTATTCATAAAACACAAGGAGTGACTGACTACTTTCCCATACTGGAGTGAGACCATGGACGTCTCTCGAGCTGTCGTGATCTTTCTTAGCACTCTGTGGAGTGACAGATCGCGGTACCGCTTCAGTTCACGCAGAGAGCACATGAACCGACCACCTATATGCATTCTGGCTACCCCTAAACTTTGTTCAGTGCGAATGCCGCATGTTCTATATGAGCAGTCATTTACTTCGTCGTCACCGGGTGTTGATAGCTTACGCAGGTGATACCTGAACTGCACAAGTTGTTGTCTGCGTTTAAACTAAACTCATTTAAGCCTTGCCAATTTAAACATCCGAGTGCAAGACGCGAACGAGAACTTGCGCGCGCGCTTTGAGAAGATTTGTGCACTCATCCGAAGCGCGCACGCGGAAGCGCGTGTACAGCGCGCAAATATAGAGGTCTCTTTCAAGTCTTGTGCTTGAACAGACAAATTCACACAAAATTATGTCAACATGCCTGTCTTAGCGAGTATTCTAGTAAGCATTGTCGGTTATGTCTTAAGTGAACTTACAGTATACACTGGAGAAAGAACGCATGTCTTAAAGAGACAGCAGCCCTTGCATTCCTGCTGTCTGAATGTGTTTTAAATGTTAATCAAACAACAAAAGACAAGGAAATCACTCGTTGCTTATGACTGAATAGTAACTTAATAATTAATAATGATTGATCTATATTTAATTCATACAGTGAAGTTTACATGCAATGTTGTTTTACATTTTATTAGCTACTTTATTCAATTTCTGTACCTTAAAACTGGATACATGAAAAACCTGAAAAGCTTTATTTATTTGTATCTTTGCTTTACTGTATTTATTTGTGCCGTTTGATTATTTGTTCTTATATTCTTTTTTTTATTTGACAGTAATATTTTTTTTCCTTAACATAGCACATACCAAACCGCACCGAAACTGTGAGTCTAAAACCATGATATATATATATATATATATATATATATATATATATATATATATATATATATATATATATATATATATAAATTTTATTGAATCAAAATTGACCCCCCCCCCCCCCCCCAAAAAAAAAGTTCAGGCACAGGATTTTCTTTTGCTTTAACCCCTGAGTTCAACAGCTGTCAAAGCCTTCTGAAGACTGGTGACCTCCCTCGGTTGCTCTGCTCTGTTAGGGTCCTTGCATCTGTCCTGTGCCTTCTTACGCTGAGTGGGTTGGTTCTCTGTGGAACTCTGTGACTTGCAGAGTCCATTCATTTACCTCCTGTTGGAAGCCCGCATGAGCATGGGCTAAGGAGAAGATGAAGCTCTTTGTGGCTCAGGCTGGGTGTCCAGTGTCCGCTGGTGCTGTTGATCTCATCGTCCCTTGCTCTGCTGTTGCAGGTCGCTGACTGCTTTGGCTGAAGGGTGTCCATCACATTGTTCTGCTGGGTCTCCAGGGGGTCCTGGATGGCAGGGCTGGATATCCTAGGCAAACTGGCACACTTATGGGGACACGAGAGAGAGAGAGAGATGGCACAGGCAAATGCAAGTTCGTACAGCTATGTGGGCCAAAAGTGCACTGGACGGTGGCCGTACTTCATGTACTCAGCACTAAGGAGTGAGGAGGGGGAGCTAAGAGATAGGAATTAGGATAGTAATAATCTATAACTCATTATACCTCATTAAGGAAACAACAGTTTCTAGAACTACTGTAATCCTATAAAAGAGGGAAGATGGTGATGGTAAAATAACAAAAAAAAAAAAAAAAAGGGTAAAAACAGAAGGTCCTTTTAGCTCTAGGGAGCCTAAAGGGAAGGTGAATACTCACGTTGATTTAATTAAATGCTAAGTTTAATTAAAACCAACTTGGCTAAATAAAGATATTCAGGCTTAAACAAAAGAAAGTGAATGAAATAAAATGACACATAGAGGAGGAATAAAGTTGAAATAAAAATGAAATTAGAATTTCCTAATAGATTTAGGAATCTAAAAGGAAAGGTAAATAGAAAAAATTGATTAAATTAAATTTTCAAATTTAACTAAATTCAACTTGGCTTCATAGGGATAGTCAGGTGAACGAAGTATTAGAATTAAGTAGAAATAAACCAGAGGAATAGGGTTGAATAAATAAATAAATAAATAAAGAGTAAACTTGGAATTTCCTTATAGCTCTAGGAGATAGGAAATTAAACAAATTGATTTAATTACATTTTAGATTTAATTTAAATTCAACTTGAATAGGGATACTCAGACTTAACAAAGTGAGTGACACCACACGCACACACACACACACACAAATGGTTTAAACCAGAGATGGGTGCCTTTGAGGCGTGCCTTGAGAAGCTCTGGAACCCGGGTGAATCATTTGTCTTGCATCAGTGATTCGGAGTGTGTGTCAAACTGCTAAAGTGATGTGATTGCAGTAAACGAGGCTTCATGATGCATCATAGCTGTTTCAAAGTGATTTGAAATGTCAATCGTTCATCTCTAAGACCCATGAACCCAGGTCTATACCTGATTTGTATATGAAATGTGTATAACACATTTTCATGACGCATTTGATAAAAGGGAAGAGACGTATTGTCATGTTTGTCTGATATAGTCCAGTTTTCATTAACAAGCTCTACAGTTTACTGAAATATCATGTCTTAACAGAAACCTCATGTTTAAGGATATTAGATGATTGGACCCATTTTATATTAAGTGGCAATAACTACTATGTACTTACATTTGAATGAATCATTTGATACAATGCACTTACTGTGTACATACATGTTTTTACATTGTACTTATATTTTAAAAACACCTGCATGTAATTACATCTGTAATTAATTTCTGTAATTACATTTATAATTACACTGTTGACCCATCCCTTAACCCTTATCCCTACCCTTAAACCTACCCATACCACCAAAGCTTTCCTTAACCTTACCCGTATCCCACCTCAATAGCTGCAAATGTGTTTTGCAATTCAATATGAACCCAATAAGTACATTGTACTTATTTTTTGATGTAAGTACATAGTAGTTAAGGCCACTTAATATAAAGTGGGACCAGATGATTTGTTGATCACTTTTAATTGATTACAACTTCAATAGTCAAGTCACCTTTATTTATATAGTGCTTTTTACAATGCAGATTGTGTCAAAGCAGCTTTACAGTGATAACTGGTATATAATTTGGCTGCACAGCAGCTCTTAAAGAATAGTGTCAATGCAGGCAGATCAAAGCACTGTTGAATAAATGTCAAGAATACTGTTGAATATCAAATGTCAAGTCAAATGTCAAGTGTCCCTAACTAAGCAAGCCAAAGGCGACAGCGGCAAGGAACCCAAACTCCAACAGGTGACATCAGGTGGCAAACAGGTGGCAAATAGGTGTTAAATGGAGAAAAAAAAACCTTGGGAGAAACCAGGCTTAGTCAGGGGGCCAGTTCTCCTCTGGTGAACAGTGCTTTGTTACGATTCAGGTTGCTATCATAAGTCTGATAGGATCACAACATTCAAAGTATTTATTTCAGTTCCATCCAGTTGAGGGTCGTATTCATCATGCCGGTATGGACGGTCTGTTGAGGAACTGTGGCACTGGCTGTCGTGTCGATGAGGCCTTCACAGTGGATGATCTAGTTGACTCGATCAACTCGATGTTGATACTTCAGGTCTGCGTTGTGGTCGTGTCAGGGCTCCTCGGTCTCATCTGGATACGGCCCGGATCCGGTTGACTACGGTAAACCTCGGGATAAACAGAAAAACTAATATTAGCGTAGATGCCATTCTTCTTCTGATGTAACGAGTACATCTGGTGTTATAGGAAGTGTTCCCGGTTCCGGCTGACCTAATTTATGCAGCCTAATAATCCTTTAACGGATTGAAAATATAAATTTATAATGTGTTATGTGTATGCCAGGTTAAAGAGATGCGTTTTTAGTCTATATTTAAACTGACAGAGTGTGTCTGCTTCCCGAACAATGCTAGGAAGATTGTTCCAGAGTTTAGTTGCCAAAAAGGAGAAGGATCTACCTCCTGCAGTTAAAGTGAATTTCGTTTTGTAAAACTTGTATATTAATTTTAATCAATGTTTCATCAACCAATTTCCTGGATGTAATAAATAAGAAGCAAATATAGCAGAAAATGTAATCATGGATGTGCAGGCACGATCACTGGTGCATGAACTGGAGCGCGTCTTAAGCCGAGTTCAGACTGCACAATTTTAGCCCCGATTTTGGCTCGCCGACAGGTTTTGAGAAATCGCCCACAAATGCCCAAAATCACAGGCAAATTGGTGCTCGTTCACACGAGTGATAATCACGCAGTGTGAATGAGCAAAGACGTGATCTGAGAGAATCGCCGACGAGTCGCCGACGCCCGTGAGCTATTTGGCATGCTAAATATCTGTCGACGATTCAAAATCCTGCTGTGTGAAAAGTGTTCTGACTGAAAACTACATCGGCGATGACCGACAGCCAATGAAAGAGCAAGATACAGAGCAGCGGGGAGTTCAGAGAGGAGTTATAGACCAAAATATCAGCAAGCATGGCTTCGTTTCATTACATAAACATTACAATTCTATCAAACAGAAACAAAGCACAAACATTTGCTTGACCATCCGCAACAGCAGCACATTGAAAAGTTATGTATTTACCTCCAACTCTCGTTGCAGAACACACAATCCTTGTTCCTCGCGTCTCCCCAACCATTTCCTCCTCCATATTCTTCCTTTCTTTTTCTTGCTTTTGCTGCAAATCAGCGCACAGGCAATTTGTATTGCAAGCTTCTTGCGGGCTACCATTTTTAATAATAATAATAACTCCGGTTTTGCACGCATGATATCGCGTTGTTTCCTTATCACATCTCGCGTGTATTTGGTTGTGAAAAGTTGTTTGCGTGCCAGACTGAGTTTTCGGCGATTCTTCCTATTGTAAAGTCATACAGTGTGAAACCTTCTGTCACTGATCCACCGTGCAGTGTGAACACAGCAGCGACTGAATACTGGCCAAGATAGTCATGCAGTGTGAAAAGAACAGTGACCCGACTACTTTAAAAATCGTGCAGTCTGAACTCGGCTTTACAGGCTAAATGACCCGAAACTCAGCGGCTGCTTGCCTCACAGACATGAGAAATATATCTATAGAAAGAAAGCTTTAAATATTTACTTTAACGAAAACGAAATAATTCAAAACGAAAAGAAAAAGGCTACTCTGATTATGTAGACTAAACCGAATGAAGTGCATTCTCTCTCTAGCGCGTCCATGAGGAGATGATGAGAGTCAATGTCAACTTCATCTTGGCAGCCGACACTGATTCAGAAAACATTACTTTATTAATAAACAATTAAATGTCTCCTTGCTGTTTTGGTCACATTCATAAGACCAATTTCAATTCGTAAATCCCAGTCGATCTTTTGGTAGGCTATGCTGTTTTCAGTTGATGAATAAACAGTAGTGCGCCTCCCATCCAATAAATCGCAATAGGCTTTTGATATGGAACAAAGTCTCAGATTTCAAATTCTGTCCATTTCATTAAGAAATTCAAGCAATAAATACCGTTTTGGCGCTCTTTAATGTGGTGTGATAGATAGTTGTATCTTCTGGGTACTAGTCTGTGCGTTATCAAACGCATAGCAAAAGATTCGTGCCAGTTTAATTTTTGTTCTGGATCCAGTGCTCTGCTGCTAACTGGACAGTGGTGGGAATACAGTTACAATTTACAATAGATCACCTTCAGTGTAATCTGTCAATGTGACGGACGGCACTTCAGATTTTTCCGTCATTGATAAAAAATTCTGTCAATGACGGAATATTTTCGGTTAACGTGACCTCTGGAATTCTAGGTTATTACGTGAAGTAGTTTTTGGTCCAAAAATTAGAATCACTGTTTTTTTCTGAATTTAGCAGTAGGAAATTACTGGTCATCCAGTTTTTAATATCAGCTATACATTCTGTTAATTTTACGAATTGGTAAGTTTCGCCAGGGCGCGAAGAAATATAGAGCTGAGTATCATCAGCGTAACAATGAAAACTAACGCCATGCTTCCTAATGATATCTCCCAAGGGCAGCATGTACAGACTGAAAAGCAATGGTCCTAGTACTCTTCATTTACTACTACAAACTGATAACAGTCAGATAAGTATGATTTGAACCATGACAATGTAATTCCACTAATGCCAACATAGTTTTCGAGTCTATTTAAAAGAATATTGTGATCGATAGTGTCAAATGCAGCACTAAGATCCAGTAACACTAATAGAGAGATACAACCACATTCCGATGATAAGAGCAAATCATTAGTAACTCTAATGAGAGCAGTCTCAATACTATGGTACAGTCTAAATCCTGACTGGAAATCCTCACAGATACTATTTCTTTCTAAACAGGAACACAATTGTGATTTGAGATCGGCCTGTAATTGACTAATTCTCTAGGATCAAGTTGGGTTTTTTTTAATAAGAGGTTTAATAATAGCCAGCTTAAAAGTTTTTGGTATGTATCCTAGTGATAAAAATGAATTAACAATATTAAGAAGAGGATCTATGACCTCTGGAAGCATCTCTTTCAATAGCTTAGTCGGTATAGGGTCTAACATACATGTTGTTGATTTTGATGATTTAATAAGTTTAGACAATTCTTCCTCTCGTAAAGCAGTAAATGAATTGAATTTTTCCTCAGGGACACTACAATGCACTGTCTGACACAATACTGCAGTAGACGGTTGCATGGTTATAATTTTTTCTCTAATATTATCAATCTTGCAAGTAAAGAAGTTCACTCTTAGCCCGGATTTTATATTTACTTAAACTATATAATTACAATATACTTAAAATATTTAAGTTTGATTGCCTTACTTATAAAACATAAGTATATTCTACTAAATTGTGGATTTAATTTGAATGTGTTAATAAATTTAAGTTAAATGCACTTAAATTATTAAGTTTTTCTCCTGACCACGCCTCTTACACATTGGTTTACGGCAGGTAATGACGCCATTTTGTCGTGGTGTGTGTGAATTCAAGGAGCTGTTGATGAGAAGTTGGAACATTTGTTTTGGCAAGTTCTACAGACATTTTTTTCCAAACATTTGCCTTTTTATCGTTTCCCCCCCTGAGAGACTGTTTGTGAGCAGTGAAAATCGTTTGTTAAAGTTTAAACGACGGAACTGTTTTCTCCGGTTAGCTAGTGTTCTCTCTCGCGTGGATCACCGTGCATGAACCCCTGATCGGCGAGTTCGACGCGCGTTATTTCGTCGTTTGTTTCTTTTTCACACGAGGAGCTGTTGTTGGGAGTGTAAACTTAGTTTGAACCTCTGGCTGTCGGCAAACACCACGGCCGCGCCCGCGCTTCCAGCAGAGGAGAGAGGATGAAGCGTGAAAATGGTGAGTGCAATAATTTAACGACCGTGTTTTATTTCGACACGGCTATTGATTGAAATATTAAGTTAAAGTTAATTAACGAGTTGAAAACAAAAACAGATGGATATACTGTTTTATCTAGGTTCATAGCTTTCTTAACAACAGACTATCTTGTTTTGTGTTGCAGGTCAAGAAGAGATGCTTTGGATTAGAAGTGTAAGTATTGCCCTTATAACTGTGAAAAGAAAGCTCAGCTATTTAAACATTATAGGCTCAAACAATGAAGTTATACAAGAACAGAACAATTTCCTTGTTTACATCTGGAACATATACATGTACATTTATATCACACGTTATGCACAATATGTACACTTATACAGCCTTCACCAAAAACTCCATATCAGCTGTGTGTCATGTGGGTTTACTGAGACCTGTTCTTTGGCTGATTATTTTATTAATCTGCATACTGCACAGTGCACAATTACATGTAAACCATAAAATCAGGTGCCATAATCAAGACTTTAACTTTAATGTTTGCTCCTCACAGAAAAGTTGTCAACGACGAGCCTGACATCAGCCTGATGGAACTTCAATGGCCAGCTCTTTCTACAGTAAACCAGGTATGTATTGATGCATGGAGTATTTGACAATACCATTATCTGATGCATTATTATATGATAATGTCTTTGTCGATCTTTGTCTTCCTCTACTAGGTTGCAGCTGACAAGGACTCATACAGGCAAACTTCAGTGAGAATCCTCTGTGTTGATCTATAAAGTGCTCAGCTAAACCCATCATGAGTGAAGATCGTCTTGGAAGGATGTTTGGTGATGGATGAACCGACCAACCTCAGGACTTCTGTGTCCTTTTTTCTGACTGATTTATGCCCTGCAACTGGACTACCCTAACTGTATGAAAAATACTTTATATTTTATTCAGCAGGTAATGCTCAACCTAGGAAAATGTGAGCTGGCACCTAAAATGGAATACTGCCACTATTGTGAACTCAGGAGTGTGAACAAACCATATAGTTTTAATGCAATTTGTTGTGATTCTGAGATAGACTATTTATGTGCTTAATAAGCTGATTTGTTAAAAATTATTTTTTTCACGTTTTATAAGGAAATGTTTTCAGGACATGAAATGTTGTTGTATTTGGAATTAAATTAAAATAAAACATAAAATTGAATGAATGTACCTTTTATTTGCTTTTTTTCTTAATTTTGTAGTAAAATAGAAGTTGCTATAAATTAACTTGCTTAGTAAATTGAACTTAAATATACTATGTGTAATAACTACAAAGTAATTAATATTACAAAACATTTTAAGTTAAATGAGCTTGAATTTTTAAGTTCACATTACTTAATCATTACTTAATTTTTTTAGGGCAACCAGTTTCCTCAAATTTTTTTAAGTAAATTCAACTTATCCGGGCTAACAGTGTTCATAAAGTCATTACTGCTGTGCTCTTTGGAAACATCAGAAGTTGAAGCTTTATTTCTTGTTAATTTAGCCACTGTATCAAATAAATACCTAGGGTTGTGTTTATTTTCTTCTAAAAGTTTTGAAAAATAGGCAGATCTAGCAGTTTTTAAGGCCTTTCTGTACTCAATCATTCTCTCTCTCCACGAAATGCGAAATACTTCTAGTTTTGTTTTCTTCCAGCTGCGCTCCATTTTTCTGGCTGCTGTTTTTAGTGTCCGAGTGTGCTCATTGTACCATGGCATTGTATTAATTTCCTTTTTATTTTTTTCAATAAAACATTTGTGAATGGTTTATTAAAGGTGTCTTGTTAAGTCTTCGCTACACTTACTGTTCTGACTCGCAAGGGGTGCTTTTGAAACAGTGAATCGTTTGTGACTCAATTGATTCATTTGATTCTGAGCTTCACAAAGCTTTGTGTTCCCATCAACAGTTCAAATCAAAATCCCTCCTAAAAGGGATCCCAAAGTCTATAAAGTCTTCGGCTTGAATGCTTCTCGCTTGCATGTGTCTAGGTGCTAGCAGGGTGCTAGCAGCAATTAGTCGAGGTAAAAAGGTTTTAACTTGTAGGGTATACGTGTAGGGTTACTTTAGAGCTAGATTTGGCAACACGCGGTTTGTTGTTTGCACAACAGTCTGTGATGTGGGTGTGCTGCTATCAGACTTTCAGAGGTGTCTGCTCTACACGCTCTGTTGTCATGTGTTGCCAGGAGACCAATGCCAGCCTGCAACACAATCAGAATAGAGCAGAATTCTAACCCTGCTGCTAGTCCGCATTGAGAACTCCAGTGTGGTCACGCATAACTTACAAATCACAACAGCACATCACTTCACAGACAGTGGTGGATTGCTAGTTAGCTAAGCTAGAATTTACACTACAAATTCGTTGCGTGTGTTTCATATGTGCGGTCCAGCGCATTAATATGAATACAGTGACGTAACAAATAGTAAAAAGGCCTTAATCAGTGACTAAGGAGTCTCGCCCAAAACACCATTACAAACTCTGTAGTGAGATTTCTTCGTCACACAGGTAAATTCATGCTACTTAACCCTGTAAAACCCAAATATATAAAAAAAAGAGCAAAAAATTATTTGACCACTCAGATATTATTTTAGGAGGCCCCTGATGTAGAAATTAAATATTTTTCAAATTTTTTACTTTTTAGTAAGTTTTTAGGGAAACGTTGTAATATTGCAACGTTGGGCCTTGTTAGGAGCAGAATTTCTGTATTTGTGCTCACTTTGTCTGAACAGATATACAGAGCATTTAAGCATTAATTTGCAGTGTTGATTGCTTACTTAGCCCCATAACAGTATATATCATGAGTAATAATCACACAACAATCATATTTTTTATGAATAAGCATTTATTAATAAACATATTGGAAAAAACTTTTTCTTCTATCACTTTCAATGTGGTTTGAATGAAGTCTGTGCTTTGCATTTTTTAGTCCCTAATACTGTTCTTTTCATCTGAGAAGCACATGCGAACGTTGCACTTGCTACACAATGTATTTGTGTATCCATTATTGCAGTGTCTGCAGCGTCCTCTCTTCGTCTTTACTGTGAAATGTGCAATCATGTATTTGCATACATCCAGTGGATGGTGGTCCGATGACATCTTGGCATTCTTAAATGGAAAAAGTAAAAAAATAAATATGTGAAAAATACATATGGGTCTTATATTGTAGTAGAAAAACTGAAAGAATAGACAGGGTGGTAGACCATGTGTCGAGGGTAGAGATCTAAGTATTATCCATCAAGGTATTATAATTTCAATGCAAATGCTAATCAAAATTCCACTAATACATTCAAACAATACTGTCTGGCTGGCCTATTATGCTCTCTACTTATCATACTAAAGGAACACATGCATCCCCCCAGAGCACTTACAGGTTCATATTCAAGACCATTCACACCTGTCTCTGAACAATGCAACAGGTATCCCCCAAAAACATTCAGAGCTCCTAATGCTATAAACTGCTACTAAGGCAACACTCATAAAAAAAATCTCAGGATCATTTAGAAGTTAAAAAACAAATAAACTACAAAGATACAGGGAGTTTCAGATACTGCTCTGGATGATGGAGTTTCAAATCCCACATACAGTTTATTCCTGTGTTTAATTATGGTCTAAACTACAGTACAAATTTAACAGAAAATCACATTTAGAACTTAGTTACAATGAATCTAACAGTTTACCACTCTGGCCCAAAGTTGTAGAATTACAACATGGACTTAACAATCTCTAAATCAAATTTGATTAATGTTTTCCAAAATAACTAAATATATCTGTGTTCTAGACATTGTAATAAACACAAAAAGAGAGTAACTTCATGGCCAGATGACCGGACCTATAAACATTTCTTATATCCAATAGCATTGTCAGGACAAACAATAGAACCCATTAACTATGTAAATGTGGTCTTGAGAGAAAAAAAACATTTGCAAGCCTTTTTTTTTTAATTGTTGAAAGTGATGTTGTAATTCTGCAACAGTGGGCTTTACAGGGTTAATCTGGAATTCCGTCATCAGAAAAAGGCTTATGCATTTACATCTGAAAGTGGGGATTTCTTCGCCCAAGATCAGGTTAGTTTATTTGTCCGTGCTGCTAATCTGAGATTCCATAGTCAGAGAAAGACTTATGGATTTAAAGCTGAAAGTGGGGGTTTCTTCGCCCAAATTCAGGTTAATTTATTTTGGTACCCTTTATACGCGCTGCTTATCTGAGATTCCGTCGTCAGAAAAAGTCTTACGCTCGTTTAGCAACTGAAATTATGATTTCTTTGATAATTTCAGGTTAGCTTCTTCGTACAATTTAAACATGCATTATAGCATTGAGGAACGTTCTGCCGTTCAAGGGAATGCGCATTCAAGCCCCAGTTTTGCTGATTTTATCAGAAATTTGTATGTGCATGTATAAGATGTCAATAAAGATTATTAAAACACATGATTGATTACTGGTCCATCTGCAAACAATTGCTTAAAATGATGCCCGTATTCTCCACCAAATATGTAGTGAATTAACTCAAAGGGGAAATATTATAATTATTCATAGCTCATTATGATTATTCATTATGATTAATTATGAATATGTAAATCCGTTAATCAGATTAACTGGATGTAGCTACATTAAGATTAATATTACAATCAATTAACCTGTTCGTCCAGTGAACACTCAGTGTTGATTGTTTATTAATTCTAAGAAGTGTTCATTTCCAGGTTATGGAAAAATAACATTCTTATTGTACCGTACTACTCAGCGCACATAGTCAGGATCTAAATCACTTAAGAGGCAAATTATTAGCAGACGGAGTCACAACCAAACATGTATTGTGTACAATCTTTATTAACTAACTCACAAACACATAACTAAACTAACAAACACATAACATACAACGAAGGTCACACACATACGTAGGTAAGAATGAGCAATGAGTTGAACCGGAAGTGGAACTATTGATAGAGCTATAGGAAAAAGTGAAAGGCAATCTGGAAAAGAATCATCAGTTTCTTTCAGTTATAACAACACCTTTCCTGACAAAGGTAAGTTTTACACATCAATACTAAATCGATGTTTAGTGTTCAAATGTACGATACTTGCAAGATGCCTTTAGGCTGAGGAGCATCAGATCTGCTGGCTGAGGAGTCTTGATGATTCAGTCCGAAGTTGTTGCCAGTCTTTCCTATGTTGGATGATGAGCACATGGCTGGGTTGTAGGCCCATATTTCTTATTGTACTGTACTACTCAGAGCACATAGTCCGGATCTATCTCTTAAGAGGCAATTCATTAGCAGATGGAGTCAGAACCAAACTTGTATTGTGCACAATCTTTATTAACTAACTCACAAACACATAACTAAACTAACAGACACATAACATAACATACATAAAGGGTCACACACACACACACACACACACACGCAAGTCAGAATGAGTAATGATAGAGTTGAACCGGAAGAGATGCTGTTACTAGAGCTACATGAAATGTCAAAGGCAATCTGAAAAGGAATCATCAGTTTCTTCAGCAATAGCAAGGTAAGTCTTACAAATTAATACTAACTCGCTGTTTAGTGTTAAAATGTACGATACTTGCAAGATGCCCTTAGGCTGAGGAGCATCGGCTCTGCCATCTGAGGAGAGATCTTGGGTGATTCAGTCCGAAGTTGTTGCCAGTCTTTTCCATGTGGGATGAGGAGCACATGGCTCGTTTGTAGGCCGAGGCCTACAGGCCTTGCAGGCCTGGCCTAGGCCGGCCGCAAGGAGATCGATTCGGTCGTTCAGAAGCAAGGAGAAAAAGAGAAGAAGAAAATGGCACTGTTCGCTGGTTTTTAACCTCTGGTCAAAGTCACACCTCTCAGTTGTTGACCGGACCAATGAAGATGTTGTAATTCTGGGTGGCAACACCCCTCCTGTCAGGGCTTTTACAACCCAGAAAGATTAACAAGCTGAGTTCTTGAATCAGAACTATTAAATATTCTTTTAATACTGATGTGTTGCACAGGTATGGATGTACCGCATACACAAGCATTTAAATCTTCCCGCTACAAACGTATAGACACTAAACATGGCATGATTGAAGTTACCGTGCAGGTCATAACATTTAACAATCATCAAACATGTAAATACAATGAGTACAATACAACATCAGTAATAATGGATACCATTTCCTGAGAAGGATTCATTTATAGCACAGTCTGTCTATACATTAATGCCATAGAGTCTGTGTTCTGTGTGGAAAATGCAGGGAAGATGCAGATTTTCTGTGTCTCTACTCTGTTCTCCATGCGGCAACCACATTCCTCAGCGCAATAAACTTGTAACTGAAAACTTCCCGGGGGATGGGACAGACTCCAGAGTGAGCTTAAAACTATTGGTTAACTAACCAATAATTGTGTCTGATTTGCCTCAGTCATTACACCCTTGTCGGGGCTTTTACGACTAGGCAGATTAACTGGCAGAGTTTTTGAAGAAGAACTATTAAAGATTATTGTAATACTAATGTGTTACACAGGTATGGACATGCCGCATACACAAGCATTTAATTATTTTCGATACGAACGCATAGACACTAAACATGGCATAATTGAAGTTACCTTACATGTCATAAAACTTAAAATTCATAAAACATGTAAATACAATGACTGCAATACCACAACAGTAATAATGGATACCATTTCCTGGGAATGTGGATGTTCATTTATAGAACAGTCTGTCTATACATGCAAGAGAGTCTGTGTTATGTGTGGATAATGCAGAAAAGATGCACGTTTTTGTGTGTCTCTTCTCTGCTCTCCATGCGGCATTCTTTAGTGCAATAAAACTTGTAACTGAGAACTTCTCGGGGGATGGAAGCCAGACCCCAGAGTGAGCTTAAAACTGTTGGTTAACTAACAAATAACTGTGTCTGATTTGTCTCAGTCATTACACTCTTTTTGTCTTCAGTGACTGTTTTGTTTGTTGCAATTGTTGTTTCAAGGTAAGCTTTACTATGTCTGAGAAGCATTTCAAGTGTTGTGCTGATCCGTGTCCGAGATATCTGACACCGGAGGACATACACGACTTGTGCGTTCACTGCCTGGGTGAGAAGCACGTGAGTTCAGTTCTCGAGGGATCTGTTTGCATTCATTGTGAGCGTCTGCCTATGCGGACGCTCCACTCTCGCCTGTCAATCTTCTCGAGGGAAGAGGGACAGGCATCTGCACCTGACAGCTCGGGTCCTTCTCGTGCAGAGGCTGAGAGTGTTTCTTTCTCGTGATTTGGCGGCTCACAAGAGTGATCTGCTCGACGAGGATGCCATTTCTCTGACATCCTCCGGTTCAGCAGATAGTGCTCTTTTGGCTCCTAGCCACACTGAAGAGCAGACGATGGTTGTTGAGGACAGTGAAAGTATTTCATCTGAGCCTGCATGACCATTCTCCATTCTGAGATCGAGAAGGCAAGGAAAAACCCTTATTCGTTCCGTATTCATCGGCATGGGTATGCGAATTATGCAAATATCGAAGGGATACGTGAGCACGAATATGTGGCAATGCCCTTTATCGACAAGACGTTTGTGGTGGAGCTTTAACTTTGAAGGCTCCGGCCTGCCTACTAGACGCTTAAAAGAAACTTCATGGTTGAATGGCAGGGCATACACGGCTGCAGGTCAGGCTGGTGCTGCACTGCACACCATGGCAGTGCTTCAAGCATACCAGGCTGATCTGTTTAAAGATTTAGACCAGGCCCAGGGTCTTTCTCCTGATGCGGTGGCCGAGCTTTGCTGCACCACAGACCTGGCTCTCCGTGCCACCAAACAAACTGCTGCCATGATCGGTCGATCGATGGCGGCGATGGTGGCAACGGAGAGACACCTAATCCAATCCAATCCACTTTATTTCTATAGCACATTTTACAAACAACAAACAGTCTCCAAAGTGCTGCACAAAATTAAAAAACAATAAATAAATACATGCTCTATTCAAACAATAAAAACTAGTAAAATCGAATAAGAGCAATACAATAAAAAGGCACATAAATGAATAAGTAAAATCAATAAAATAAATAAAACAAACCAATAGAAGACACAGGTTTTAAGTCTGGTCTTAGGAACCACAAGCTGGAACTGGCCCTCAGACCTCAGTGAACGCGCCGGTGTGTAAATTTGGATGAGGTCCGTGATGTACTGTGGGGCCAGTCCATTCAGAGCTTTAAAAACAAACAATAAAATCTTAAAATCAATTCTAAATAGAACAGGAAGCCAGTGCAGCGAGGCAAGGATGGGGGGCGATGTGTTCGCGCTTTTTGGTTCCTGTTAAAAGCCGTGCCGCAGAGTTCTGGACTAACTGTAAGCGAGAAAGTGCATTTTGGGATATTTCAGTGTAAAGTGCATTACAGTAGTCCAGACGTGACGAAATAAAAGCATGCATGACTTGCTCAAAATGTTTAAAGGATAAAAAAGGTTTGATTTTAGATAAAAGACGAAGATGAAAAAAACAACACTGTTAATTTGTTTATCCAGTTTAAAATCACTGTCTATAGTGACGCCAAGGCTGGTGGCTGTGAGATGCACATGGTTTTTGAGTGGGCCCAAGTCGATCAGAGTTCTAATGTGACCAAACAGCATTATTTCTGTCTTCCCCCTCATTTAGATTTAAAAAATTCTGAGCCAACCAAGCCTTGACGTCACTTAAACACTCGAGTAGGGGTGTCAGGGGGGCGTTGTCATTTTTTGTCAGTGGCAGGTATATTTGGCAATCGTCTGCATAAAAATGATAGGAGATACCGTGCCTGTGGGTGAACCCACAGGCACAGTATCTCCTATCCGTGCCTGTGGGTGAACCTGGCTGACATTGGGGAGAAAGAGAAGGGTTTTCTCCTCGATGCGCCAATCTCGCCTCTTGAACTTTTCGGGACTTCGTTCGAGGCAGTTGTTGGGAAGTTCAAGGAGGTGAGGGCAAGCTCAGCAGCATTTAGATCCTGTATACCACGCCGGTCCGAATTTGCAGCCAGAGGGACATGGCCCGTCATGGTCTGAGGATCATAGACAGGGCCAGAGGTCTTGCAGAGGTCCAGAGGCCAGAGGTCCTCAGAGAAGTAGGTCCCAGAGAAGGTGTTACACTAGAAAGAAGAAGCAGGATTTAAGAGAGGTAATACAAAGCCAGCGTGCTGAGCGCTGCTGAGTATTTCTTCTCTTTTTGAGGGTTTTCCATCTTCCTCTGCTCTTCTTTTTCTTTCCCCCTGTACCCTTAATTGCCCTGCGCACGCTCTGACATCAGGCCTGAAGCCTTGGCCCGATGAACTTTAGGGTTTTTTGGGGCTTTCTGGGCTCTGGAGCTCTTTATGGAGGGCTGATCCCTCGCCCTTGCCATTTGCTTCCTCTCTGCTGAGAGTAGTGGTTTTGTAGCTTTTTGCCCTGTTGAGCTTTGGCTTTTGTCTTTGCGTCTGCCTTTTTATGGCCACTTTGACGTTCTGGAGTGTGTTGGCCCTCTTTTTGTTACATTGTCCAGTTTGTTACAATGAGCTCCAGGCTATATTTCCAAAAAGCTTTTGCATTGGCCTTCTTTCGGCCACTTTGGTTTCTTGTTGCTAGCCTCCTCTCATCAGAGAGTCATCAGGTTCAAACCACAACCCCACTGAGTGCTAGCAGTTTCTATTATCATGGTCGGTAGGCTTCCAGTTTTATTTTACTTAAACTGTCAGTGTATTAGCCTCTACTGAGCCTCAGCGAGGTCATGTTTATGGGGTTGGCCCTCCTCTTGGGTCGTCCCTTTTCCCGGCCTAGGCAGACGATGACAGTCCGTTCTGACTACCTCAGGCAGTAGGTGTTGGCTACTTCTGTTTCAGCCTCCCTTGGTAGTCGAACAGCTCATGTTTGCCTCCCCTCTCATCAGGGTTGCATCTGGTCGGGGGGCCCGCCTTATGCATTAGGTAAGAGTGTGAGTAGCAGGCCCAGTGGCCTCCTCTCCTCTGTTCAAGGTGTATCTTTACTCCATTACTTTTTAGCAATGTTTGAGTATGTGGTTCCCTGGTGGTGTTTAGCATTAAGCATAGCCATTAGTGTTAGGCTTTGTTAGTTAGCCTCCCTGTGGTCGCCTGAGCATTGTAGGTTTCTTCTCACTTTGAGAGTGTGCTCTTTGCTGAAGCCTCCACTCTCTGAGTTTGGTAGTCTCTGTGTGAGTGGCTCCTTGATTTTTTTCCAGTTTTGGGTTGAATTCTCTGCCTCCTTGGATGTCTCTCTGTTGAGGCCGCTATTCATCTCAAGCTAGCTCCTTTGAGTCTCTCTGAGATCCCCTGGTCTCTCTTAGTCTATAGTTCCAAAGCTCTATGCCCCATGCATGCTTTACACCTATACTACTCAGGTCGAATGCACTAATTCTCCTTCCTGTTGGTAATTAAAGTTCGCTCCCCTGGAGCTCCAGCATTGGCAACCCAGTCCCTCAGCCATGGTTTTATGGGAGTGGTAGGCCCTTTGTGAGGCCTCCTTATCATCCCGGTGGTGTTATGTTTGTGCTCCCCTTTATTTAAGGGTAAATAGCGATAGCTCAGTTCTCCCCTCATTTTTAGGGTCGTTGGTCTTGTTCCCGAGGACCACTCAGGAGGTAGAAGGACTCTTGTGAGACCTCCCTGAAGGATCGGTATTAGGCTGTCGATACTCCCTTACTGTTTGAGTTCGGTATATAGGTTCGGAGTTTCTCTGTCTCCCACTATATTCCAGTCTCTGTTCCTCCCCTGGCTTAGGTAGAGTACCCAGCCTCCAGAGTGCTCAGTCTCACTCTGTAGATCCTAGGTCGAGTAGGTTACTCCCCTCATTCAGGGTCTAAAAGCAATATGCTGAGTTCAATTCCCAGGGATGTCCGTCTCTGGTTCGTGAGTTTGGTCCTGTCACTTTACAGTCCCTCTCACAGGGCATTCACTCTGTGGAGGCCTCTTTGAGGTTTTCTAGCTTGGGCAGTGGCCATAGGGAGTAATGTCACTGACAGCTTAGCGTGTGACCAGAGAGAGTTGAGTGTTGTAATTCTCTTCTCAGCCATTGTTGGCATGCACTCCCTTGGCGGCATGGGTATCTCGTTCCCCATATGCGTTTTAGGACGCAGTGCAAGTTCCCTGCTGCCTGCTACAGTCACTTCAGACGAATAGCGGACGACATGTTCTCTAGGCGCCCCTTATATACTGTCTGGTCGCACTAGTATGATGCCATAGACTGTCGCCGACCAATAGGATTGGCGTGATTCGACTATCGCTACAGACACCTGTCATGCGAGGGCGTTTCCCATATGCGTTCTAGGACGCAGTGTCTCCTTCCCTGTTCTCAGGGAACCAGGGTTACATTCGTAACCTGAGATGTTTTAGGTCGCTAAAATTTGCTAAGAGTGTTGTCGCATACCAGCGGTAATTGGGTGATTAGCAGGCGGTCCTTTTAAAATGCCTTTTCCACTCATCAGAAGTGAGCTATGCGACTCCGGGCCAGTCGCACTAATCCAGACTTCCTGCCAGCTGCCAGACCAAAATGTCTTCTCAGTGTTTTTGAGTGTTTATTTTGATTGTTTGTTTTCTTTAGAATGTGGTAGAAATGTAGGAGAGACCTGCCCTTTTGTTTAAATCTCATTTATATTATGTTTTTGTTAAGAGTAGTTAGGTTAGGCTGATTGTATTTATTTTTTCTTTTCTTTGTGACAGGTTATTTACATTGTTGTTTTATTTTATAAGACTGGTTTTGTTTGTTATTTTGGGCCTTGTGTCTCTCTGACGAAAAATACCACTTTATTGTTTTATTTATTTATTTTCAAACAAATGATCTTGCTTTATTGTTACTTTGTCTGGACCGTGGGTCCCTTAACCAATTCTACTAATTTATGGTTGCCTTTTTCTTCTGTGATTTACAATAAATTTAACTTATAATTTATTGTGTTTTCTTTGGTCCTTTTTGGTCTGACGGCCTGCTGGATGCCTTTTGTTCTTTTCTTTTATTTATTACATCTTACCTCCAATAAAATGGGGGCTCATCCATTTCATCTAATTCATTCACAAGTATGATTTGCCTTGCTGGTGAGTATTTTTTGCTTTATTGTCTGATTGGCGGTTTTTACTTGTGAAATGGGGAGTGTAATTACGGAGTTTAGTATTGAGGCTTTTAAACATTTTCTTACTGTAGAGGCTTTATATTCATGCCGTAAATCTGACTTAATTCTTGTTGCAGATTATTATGATATATCTTTATCTAAAGTGGCTACCAAACAGGCAATAAGAGATGTGGTGTTACGGGATGTTACTGGAGTTACGGGATGTCAACGCTGCTTCTGTGATGGACGGAGTAGGAGCAGAGGCTTCAGATCAAGGCAGATCCAAATCCATTGATTGATCTAAAAACAGAAGACCTGAAATTGGCTATTCGACTTAAAGAGCTTGATTTACACAAACATGATACACGGCTTCTGCGCGTCAGGCAGTGCGAACTTGAGGCTCGCCGCAACTTCACGAGCTTTGAGCAACTTCGCGAGCTTGTGTTATTGGAAGGTTTTAAAAACACGTTTCCGGACAAGATTGTTGTACATCTGAATGAGCAAAAATTAAGCAGCTGTTTCAAATGATGAATTTGTATTGACTCCTAAAAATTTTTTTGTTTCATCTGTGCGCTGTGAATCTTCCCAATCTGGAGCTGAAAATAATTCAAAAATTGTAAAAACTACTTTACCAAATCAGGGTGAATCATGTGAGTGTTTCTATTGTCATGAGGCTGGTCACCTCATTGTGACAGGTGTCGAAGAGTGTTGGATTTGTCTGCCAGTTGATTTTGATGAGCAAGGGACTGATTCTGAATATGACCCATTTGTTTCTAACTGTGTAGATTGTCTTGAGAGAAATAAAGTTCCCATTCGCATTCTCTGAGATACTGGTTCGGCCCAATCATTTGTGCTTGGCAGTATTTTATTGTTTACTAGGGATTCATACTGTGGTTCCGATGTGCTGGTTCAAGGAATTGAATTAGGAATAGTCAGAGTTCCTTTACATTATATTTATATAATGTTTATAACAATTTAATCCAACCTCGTTTCAGGTCTTGTTAAGATCACTGTTCATTCGCAACTACCTATTAAAGGGGTTGATTTGATTCTCGGTAATGAACTTGCAGGGGGAAAGGTATTGCTGTTTCCTGAAATAGTTAAGGAGCCGCTTTCTGAACCACAAAATGTTGTAGACTTAGTTTTGAACCTAACTTCCGTTTTTCCTGCATGCGTGATTATGCGAGCGCAGTCACGTAAATATAGTGGCATAGTTCAACTTTCAGAGAGCTTCTTGGCTTCCCCTGAAAGTGCTGACATTTGCCAGGAATTCCCTGTAGAGGTGGAACGTAAGCACTCTGAGTTTCTGTCCACTGTACCTGGTGCTGAAATTGATATTGAATTGAAATTGATATTGAATTGTCTTCGACTATTGATAGGGTCACATTAGCGAATGCGCAAAATCGTGATAATTCAATGGCTCGCTGCAGGGCTGCCGTTGTGAAAAAGGAAGATGTGTTTGAAAGACCTGTTGCTTATTTTTGGGATGACGGGTTGCTGATGCGAAAAAGAATGCCTGGTTTAAGATCAGACATTGTGAAATATTGCCAGTCATGCCATACCTGCCAGATTGTGGGCAAGCCAAATCAGTTGATTTCCCCAGAGCCTCTTTGCCCCATTCCTGTTGTTGGTGAGCCGGTCACCATGATTTTGTTCCAGCATCAACATATTTTGTTGATCCTGGAACAACATTCCTATCCGAAAATTTAGTCCTAACCTTTTCCCAACCCCTAAACCTAACCCTACCCATAACTTATCCCTAAAATCAGAGGGAAATGATAGTTGAACAACACTGTTGTGGAAGCACCTAACCCAGGATGTAAGCCTAAACTTGACATAAATGGTAAACTTGTCTCTTAAATCTGAATGGATGATTGGAAAGTTGTTCCAGGATCAAAAAAGATGTTGATCCAGGAACATGTTGTACATGGTGAAATCACGTTCACCTGGTGAGCTGTTCGAGCAGGTGTGTCGGTCCTCTGCCACAGACTATGTCCGGACATAAGTTCATATTAACTATGATTACCCGATTACTGGAAGCTGTGCCTTTACGCACTATAAAAACCAAGGAAATTCTGCGAGCTTTAATGAAATTCTTTTCTACTGATCAAGGCACAAACTTTATGTCTCGGTTATTCAAACAAGCATTATCACGGCTCAATATAAAACATGAAGACTCTAGTGCGTACCATCCAGAATCGCAGGGCACGTTAGAACGGTTTCACCAAACCCTTAAGTCAATGTTGCGAACATTCTGTGCTCAGTCAGAAAAAGAATGGGATGAAGGTTTACCCCTATTATTGTTTGCTGTGCGTGAGACTCAGTGATGGGTTGTAAATCCAGTGATGCCACCAATATCTTGGATTATGTTAGTTCATTTTGTGGACATCTGCATCATGTGTGTGAATTAGCTTGTGCCTCCATGGCGTCTTTTCAAGCAAAAATGAAGACCTGATTTGACAAAAAACCTGTTGCACGTTCTTTTAATCAGGGCGACATGGTCTTGGTTTTGCTCCCTGTCCCTGGATCAGCCTTGCAGGCGAAATTTTCTGGCTCGTATGTAATTGATGCCAGACTTAGTGAAACGGATTATGTAATTCGTAAACCTGACTGTAAGAGGAATACTCGCATCTGTCACATAAATATGTTGAAGTTATATGTTCCACGTGACAGCGAAGTGAAAAGTTCTGTCACCCCCGCTGTACCTGTATCTGTTACATCAGTACCTGCTTCAGATTGCTCTGATACAGATGGGCTGACCATACAAAGTGTCTCTGTTACTGGTGCCCGTTTGCAAAACTCTGAGATTTTTAAAGATTTGAAGATTTATATGTTATATCTGTCTGAACCCCCTGAGCAGATATTTGTCAGTTAATCAAATCATATTTAACTTTGTTCTCTGATGTACATCCAGAACGACTGCAGTGTGCCGTGACATTGATGTGGGAGACCATCCACCAATTAAGCAACATGCTTATAGAGTGAACCCAAATAAGTGCCAGGTAATGCAGGATGAGGTGAAGTACTTGCTCGAAAACAGGTTGGCTGTTCCGAGCTCCAGTGCTTGGAGTCCTCCTGTCTTATCGTTTCGAAAAGTGATGGCAATTTCCGTTTTTGCACTGATTATAGAAAAGTCAGTGTGACTACGAAGCCGGATTCCTGTCCTTTGCCTCGTATGGAGGATTGTGTAGACAGGGATGGGGTCAGCTACTTTTGTTTCGAGGCTAAATTTACTCAAAGGCTACTGGCAGGTGCCCTTGACTCCTCGCACAGCCGAAGTCTCAGCTTTTGTTACGCCTGATACAGTACACCATTATGCCGTTCGGATTGCAAAAGGCCCACATTTCAGCGTCTGATGAATAAAGTGCTGGCAGGCATTCCTAATTGTGATGCGTATTTAGACGACATTGTGGTGTACTCTTCTGACTGGAATGAACATCTGTCATGATCACCAGTTGGTTAGCCACCAGAGGGCACTCCACCCCAGACTATTGCCTCACCATATCGAACTTCATCTCCCATAATCCTTGTCCCACTCATTACTCTTCATTGCACTCAGCTGTATTCACTCATGTCATTAGTTTCTGCTTATTTATACCCAGCTTGTTTCAGCCATTATTCATCAAGGTTTTACTTTTGTTACCTGCACTTCTGAGCACTGTCTCTGGTTTTGTTTTCTTGTTTTTTGTTTGGACTGGTTATATGTGTTTTGACTCTTGCCTGGCATTACTACGATTCTGGATATTCCAAATAAAAGCTGCACTTGGATATTATCAAAGTCTCAGAGCAATCCATGACAACATCTAAAAACCCTTTGTATGGTGTTTGACCATCTGCAAGCCTTCTCTTTGACTCTAAATCTCGCAAAATGCGAGTTTGGAAGGGCAACAGTGACGTATTTGGGCAAGCAGGTCAGTCAGGGTGAGGTTCATCCTGTTGCTGCTAAAGAGCAGGCTATTGTACAGTTTTCTGTCCCGAATACTAAACGACAGCTGAGATGTTTTCTGTCCCGAATACTAAACGACAGCTGAGATGTTTCCTTGGTATGGCAGGATACCATCGGGGATTCTGTAAAAACTTTTCCAATGTGGTGTTACTTTTGCTTTGTCAAAACAGAGATTATGTGTGGTCTGATGAATGTTAGATAGCCTTAGAGTCTGTCAAATTATTACTGTGCAGCACACCGGTACTCTCTGCCCCGAATTTCTCGATGTCATTCAACCTGGACGTGGATGTTCGCAGTAATGGCGCTGGTGCCATTCTCCTGCAGGAGGATGTGCATGGAGAGAAAATTTTTGAAACATCAGTTGAATTATAGTGCAATTGAGAAGGAAGCTTAGGCGTTATTGCTTGCATTACAGTATTTTTAGGTGTATGTGGGGTCAAGTTCATTACCTCTTGTGGTCTTTACTGATCATAACCTGTTGGTTTTTCTGTCCCATATGTGTAACTCTATCCAACATATTATGCACTGGGCATTAACCTTTTGAGCGGTATGGTCCCACATATGGGATTTTTATTTCTGTGCCCCTGAGAGTATGGTCCCACATATATAGAATGGATTTAGAACATTCAGTGACGTCGCATAACTGCCAGATTCAAACTGTGCTTTCGCGCTTTGGCTGTGAGATGGACTTACTCAGCGCTTGTCATATATCACAACTATGCAGTCTTTTCAGCCACATAATGTTTTTTATAAGGTTTCAGACATTTAAATACACATAAGCTCCAGTAAAACAATACATTTAGAGTTTGTAAAATACACAATGTCAGACATCAGTGAAAGCAGCAATAACAGTCTATTCAAATATAATTTACCAACGTTTATTCATATCAGACACACATAGTGGGTGTAATGTAGGGAGCATGACAACGGAGTTGGAGATCCAAATGCAGGCTTTAATAAAACAGGAAGAGCGTAGTCGTACAGGCAGAGGGTCAAACACCAGCAAACAGGTACAAGAGGGCAGGGCAAAAGAGTAATCCAAAACACAAGCAAGAGGTCAAGACAGGCAGCAAACGATCATCATACAAGGAAACAGTCCAGGGTCAAAAACACAGGCTAGGCTAGGCTAGGCAGAACAAGGAACAGACAGAAATACACAGAAACAAGGCAGAAACAATACTCAGCAATGAGTGTGTGTGTGAGTGCAGCTTATAAAGTGTCACTGATGGGAAACGGGTGTGAGTGTGTGATTGGTTCCTAGGTGGGGAATTGTGGGAAATGGAGTTCCATATAATCAGAATAGAGCACAGACCGGGTGTGTCTCATATGTCCTGAAAAGTGAAGCTGCGGGCTCTTTGATCGCCCCCTGGTGGCTGGATGCAAAACTTAAAGGTGGTACAGGGGATGTTTTCGTCGACTGAGTTTTTGAAATGAGCGCATGCGGAAGAACAATCCCCCTCCTTCACAGCTCATTTCAAGTGAACGCCTCCCAAAACTCGTTCACGAGTGTTTGTTTACCACCGGCATTCGCTGTGTTATTAAGCCGGGCACACATTTTACGACTAGCTAAAACATTCTAAGACTATGCTCAACATACAGCGATAGTTTCCTACTCCTGAAGCAGATGTATATACTTTCACATGGAATTTGAACACCAACACCCGACAAAAACATTGCATGCGGGCCTGTAGAGTGTGGAAAGTTACTAGAGCACGCAGCCGCGCTTCTCTCACAAGGAACGTCATGGCAGTGATTGACAAGCCAGAGGGCCAATCCGCGCACGTCATCGCGTAAACGATTGGCTGATGTTTTTAAGGCCCTACCTCGTGCACAGATGATGTATATTAATAATATTCCTTTCAGTGCACCTAATAAATAGTCTTTTATCACTTAGTAAAGACAGTTTCAAGTAATATTGCAAAAATGTATAAAACAAAACATCCTCTTTACCACCTTTAAAGGGGCTCTATGTAAGATTTTTACTTTAATAAAGCATAAAAATACCCCAATATGTTTGCAGATATTTAAGAAACATGCTAAGTTCACCTACTTGTTTCTCAGAAAGACAATGCTACAGCCAGATATTCTACTTTGAAAATGTGCGTTCCGTGTCGGAATGTCTGTTTTTGTTTTGGTCTGTGCGAAATCATGTGCTGCCAGTTTATCCAATAGTATTTCGACATCACAGGTTGCCAGTTGGCGGAAAAAAACCCAGCGTATTGCAACCATGGAAACCAGCAAACAAACAGGTCAGAGAATCAGGCAATAACGTCAGCTGCGCGCTCCCGCTCTCTTCTCTGTCACGGTGAAGTGACACACACCCGCACGGGCACCTCCTCTCTCCCTCTCTCTCGTCTCAATCGCTCCGGTTAAGTAGTGCTTGTATCGCGCATAATTTTAGTCATTCCCGCAGGTTTCGTGGTCACACCAAAAGCGCACGCACTACTGATCTATATAAGTGAAGCGAACAAGCCATGCTCAGTCTCAGAGACAGAAGTCAAACAGAGTCACAAGTACCAAAAACTTCCTGCGCTTAAACTGTCAAATACATACAAAAGTATGTCAAAACCAGCGGCGCAGGCAATCTTGGCGAGTACACAGATAAACAGTTTTTAATCATTAAATAGCTTAGAAAGTGGACTCATGTTGTGTGTAACAGTTTTAGGTCCGTTGAACACCGTTCATAGACTCTTAAAGGGACAGTAGTCCAATATTCCTGCTGCTGTCTGTCATGTTAATCAAAGAACAAAAGACAAATAAAATCGCTTTCTGCTCTTGACTGAATATGTTGTACAACTTTAATGGTAAGAATTATTTGCAATAAAGACTACAGAAATTAAGGTAACCAATGCAAAATAACACAATGTTTTATTTTACATTTGATTACTTTAATTTCTGTAGTATTTCTTACCTGAATAAAAACCCAGTTAACCCAAAAAACTTAGTTTCATAGCTCTCTTTATTCTATTGCATTTATTTGAGCTGTTTATATTTTATTACTGACTTTTACTTGTTTTTTTTTTTTTTTTAATGAAAATAAAACTCTGCATAGAAGAAAAGTAGATTTTTGTTTGTATATGTTGTCATTTATAGTTCTTAGAAAGAAAATCGTAATCAGCCAAAAATAGGTATCGGCCGATCACACTAACAAGAAATCGGAATCGGCCAAGAAAATTGCAATCGGTGCATCTCTACTAAAAAGCCTATGAATCCATCTAAATATCTCTATGAACAACAGCATATCAAAACAGATAAATCAACTCATCAGCTTACAGTGTTTAAGTCTCCTCAGCTTTCATTGTCAATTGTGTTCCCTATTGTTGCTGGCAACCATATGCTGTAAAATTTGGACTGCAGTACCTATTTTGAACACTGGGTGTCATTATTACATAGAGCCCCTTTAAAAAATAAATTCTGCTTCAAATAAAACTTTCTGAAAGATGGTTTTGGTCATTTAAGGTAGTTGTTATCACACTGATATTTATTCAATTGTTCGTTTTTGATCATTTAGACTTTAGCTAGCAATTTGATGCTATAAAAACGGGGCGTGTCGTCGTGATTCGCAGTTGATTGACAGCTTGTCTGAGGACTGTCGGAGCTTCGATGGGAGATTGAAGATGTATAACTAACTATTAATTTTCGATTTCTTTGTTATTTAACACCAACAAAATGAGTTGTTCAGCAGTAAACTGTACTAACCGACCTACAGGATCTGACAGATCACTGAACTTTTTTCTGTAACATTAAATGTGTCCGTTATAAGCTAATTAATAAATGTTATTAGTTAAGATAACACACCTAATGTTAACCATGTCGGGGAAAAGCAGGTGATCGTTATCTGGCAGTTACTTATTTTTATGGGTATAAAATAATAATTAGCAGGACAAAATTAATGATTGCCTACTCTAATTACAGCAATCGATCTCCTGTAACGTTAGTTGAAGTTGATTTAATATGGCAAGACCGTTTCTGACGATTTAGAGTTGTTTCTAGAGGCATATTATATTGATTTTATCTACTGAATTTGCTGTTTCAAAAATATTATTGCTCTAGAAACAGAATAGCCTATTATTTTATAGGTAGAATTTTAAATTGTGTATAATTTTTATAGTCTATTTAAAATACATGAATGATGAATGAAAATACATGAATGATGATGACGCAGTCGTCTGGGCGGAAGTTTGATACCGCGACTCCGCCTCCGGGCTCCACTGACGATTCCTTCTGCGCATGCCCAGGCTCCAAACTTTTTTTTTTTGACATATTGCGTAACGTGTCAGCGCCCATTCGTCGGCCTATTTTGGCTTCAGTTCATTACAATGGAAGGAAGCGGCATCGCGTCATCCATCTTTTTTTACAGTCTATGGCACAGACCCATGGCACACGTAACAGTGGGCCTAAGTAACTATAAAGTTTACTCTATTATTCTTCCAATTCACCAGCCACTTACTTGCAGTGTTCGGAGTAACGCATTACAAAAGTAATTATATTACAGTAATATATTACTTTTTGCTGTAACGCAGTAATATAATGCATTACTAATACAAATTGGGTAATATTGTACTCATTACAATCTCAGTAATACATGTTACAACAACTCGAAATTAAGTGGTGTTAGTTTTATTTTTTTACTAACACCGCAAGACATTCCAGCCCCAGAGAAAAAACAGAGTATGTCTTTTTTCTGCAGCTGGAATTCGATGGTTGAGATGACTGCAGAGACGGATTCTACATTTGTGAGATGGACATAGCTAGTCCCATTATTTTCAGAGAAAAGGACAAGAACGTAAAAGTCAAGTGCAATATTTCAATCTATGCGCTGCACTGAGGGAACTTTCTAGAAAAAGCACTTGAAAAAACACCTGGACCATTGCCACGCTAACACTAAGATAACCAAGAGGGCTTCAGGGTCGCAGAAAAGAAAGACAAGGCAACAGATGCAGAAATTTCAGTGAGCCGCGAGCGCACACATACATGGTTTGTTTGCGCATTAATAATAATGGATAATAATGGACTTGCGCATGCCTAATGTATTTGCATACTGTAATTGTCTTTACCTTCATTACAATCGTCATCCATCAAAACTTTATTAGAGATTCTGGTTTTCTTGATCCAACTGAGAGATGTAGTTTGCGTATACTATGTTATTGATGTGGTTGGGTGTTTTGAGCTGCCGTTCAGTCTATATTTCACACAGTGTGATGAGAACTGCGTGGGCTGCTTCGAAACAATCGCAGAATATGCAGAGAGGTAGTGTTTGTTAATATTTAATTTAACGTATTAAAAATATAATTAATTAATTATATTAGTATATTTAAATTAATTTTAAGTTATCTCAAAAATTTTAAGTTCCCTTTCAAAGGCTACACTCCAAGCTGCACTTGATCAGCGCTATGGGAAGGTCTTTAGTTGTGACCAGCTGTGAATATATGTGTAAAACAACGTCATTGAAATTGACCTATACTTATAGCCTTGTGTGACGTCATTGGAATGCATCATAGCGAGGCTATAATTAGATGTGCCACTTGTGCATCAGCAGGTCTTTTGTCTTCAGAGTCCACTCTGTGAAGTTGTGTGCTAAATCTCTGTGGCTGCATTTACACTGCAAGTCTTAATGGACAGATCTGATCCATTGACCATATCCGGTTATTTGGCCAGCGTGTTTACATTCACTTTAGACGTGACTGGTATCTGATATCTGTGTTTACATTACTTCCTGCCCCAAAATGATTGTCATTGATAGTTTTACATGCACATAGTAGACCCTTGGATTTTAAATGGCCGTGCAATTAAAAATTATTTATATATTTCATGTCGAGTGGCCATGATTACCTGTCAGAGTGGATAAGTTAACAGCTGTCAGTGTCATGGATGTATTGCAGCGCAAAATCTGACTGAACGGATATAGTCCGGAAAATGGAAAAAGGTAATTTGCTTTTGAAATTTTATCTACAGTTATTAGTTTTAGAATTCCATTTTTTTAATGAATTCAAACGAGCTAGGGAGAGAGCGCGCGCGCGAGAGAGAAATAGCTACAGTGAAGCTTTTGGCTTATAAGAAAAACAACAACACGGCTGTCTCTTTTAAATGAATCTGGCAAAGATTGAAATTCAGCTGCTGAATATGTGTGTGTGTCCGCACGCGTGCAATTTCTTTCTAGAAAAATAGATAACGTTAGACAAAGTTTCCACCTCAATCATAAAGCTGCGAGTACAAGTATGTCAGCTTCATAATACAACATCAAAGCTACCTTTTAGTGAGCAAACGTGTCATCCTTACCTTGTGATGGCTTGGAATTCCAATGGGAATCGGCGTGTTTAGATGTAGGTCGCATGTTCAGAGATCGGATATGTATCGGATTTAAAACCACATTTGGAAGTGGCTCAGTTCGGATGCGAAAAAATCGGATCTCGTGTGGATTTTTGTGTTTACACATGTGCAACTAATTCCGATCTGTGTCATATGTGAGCAAAAGATCAGATTTTTTGTGCCAGTGTAAACGCAGCCTGTGTGTGTTTCAAACAGTACTATTGCAGTCTGTTTAAAAAAAAAAAAAAAGCAAGCAAGCTCTGTCATCTTTCTTTCCTCTACGCTGTTAGAAGTTAGATTCGATAGGCAGTGCGCAGAACTTTCTCTCATCTGTTCCTCTTTCATCTCTGCTTGCCGCAAGTGAAATTGAACACACACACACACACACACACACATATATATATATATATATATATATATTACATCTTTATTGAGAGAAAGTATGAGCGAGCAAAGCAAGCGGTGTGTGCCTCCGTGCTTGCGTTCCACACACCAATATTCCTTTGTTTGTTTGGGGGAAGAGCACGCTGCTCTTGCGTTAGAAGGCGGCGAGTGCAAGCACTGTGATCTTCCAAGAGTCAGCACCCACTGTACGTTCATGGGGCTCACAAACGGATTTGGCTGATGAGCGGGAGACGGAATTAGAGGATAGGTTTCTGTCCGGTGGCCAGGGGGAGGGATCTCAACATCAATCTCTCCCCTTCTTTGAGGACCTCCGTGATGAAATAACTAAGTCATGGAGAAAACCGTATACTTCCTGGATTTTTGTGCCCTCAACGGCGATTTATTCGACTATCGTGGGTGCTGAGGAACGGGGGAGACGCTCGCGAGCTATCTCTCGCCTGGATCAGCATCGTCTTTAAAGAAACCTACCCTCCCCACAAAGTCCTGTAGAACCACCTCAGTGCTTGTGGGTAAAGCTTTTCAAGCTGCAGGTCAGGCTGGTGCTCCTCTGCACACCATCGCAGTGTTGCAAGCGTATCAGGCTCACCTGCTGAAGGACTTGAGTGCGGGTACCTCGACGAGGAAGCATTCTCAGAGCTTCGTCGTGCCACAGACCTGTCTCTCCGTGCCACCAAGCATGCTATCGGCCATTCTATGGCTGCTATGGTCAGCACGGAGAGGCAACTGTGGCTCAACCTCACTGGTCTCAAAGACAAAGACCTCATCTTTATGCTTGATGCGCCGGTGACACCTTCCGGCCTGTTTGGCGACTCTGTCAACACAGTCGTCAACAGGTTTCGGGAGGTGAAGAAGTCTGAGGAAGCATTCGTGCAATTCCTTCCTCGCTGCACTCAGGGGGAGGGGCTGTCGGCCTGGCAAGACCTCAGGACTATTCTACAGAAAAAGAAGAAGTCCTGATGGTCTTGCGCCCAGCCCTGTGGGACTGGGCACGTATCTCACCTAAAACCCGCCCCTTCTCGACATCTCCACGTAAACCCTTCTTCCCCGCCACCTCTGGTGCTTCGGGGGGAAGCGGTTTTCGTCGTCCTCCACGTTTCAACGGCGTGGTCTCCACTACCATGAAGCCCGGGCAAGAGACATCACTGTCACAAGAGCTGCAATCTCTTCTGGAGAAAGGGACCATAGAGCATGTTCCCCCTCTAGAGAGAGAGTCAGGTTATTACAGCAGATACTTCCTAGTTCCCAAGAAGGACGGGGGGCTGCGACTAATCTTAGATCTTTGAGGCTTAAATCGTTCAGTCAAAGCTCTCAAGTTCAAGATGTTAACCGTAAAAATGATCATGTCGCAAATCCAACATCATGATTGGTTCGTCACGATTGATCTCAAGGACGCATATTTTCACATAGAAATATTGCCACAACACAGGAGGTTCCTGAGGTTCGCTTTTGGGGGCGAAGCTTACCAATATCAGGTTCTTCCATTCGGCCTAGCCTTATCACCCCGCACATACACAAAATGCATGGATGCTGCACTGGCTCCGTTGTGACTCCAGGGCATTCGCATTTTGAACTACACAGACGACTGGCTAATACTAGCACAGTCGCAAGAGATGGCGTTACAACACAGAGATGTCGTACTAACTCATTTAGTTTCTCTAGGGTTGAGACTCAACGAGAAGAAAAGCGTTCTCTGTCCTACCCAGAGAACAACATATTTAGGGGTCATATGGGATTCGACCACGATGCGGGCACAATTGTCTCCCGCTCGAGTCAGGCCGTGGGCTTTGTACCCTATCTATGTGGCTCAGACCCCAGTTCCTCATCTTGGATCCCATGCTAGGGGCGCCATGTCATCGCAGATTGCTAATGACAGACGCCTCCCTGATGGGCTGGGGGCTGTTCCCCATGGGCCATCCAGCCCAAGGGGAATGGGAGGGCCATCAGCTCATCTGGCACATCAACTGCCTAGAGCTGATGGCTGTATTTCTGGTCCTGAAATACTTTCTCCAGCAGCTGAGAGGCTGCAATGTCCTAATGCAGATGGACAACACAACAGCAGTCTCTTATATAAATCGCCAGGGAGGACTGCGTTCTCGCCATCTGAACAAGATAGCACGGCAGATTTTCCTCTGGGGCCAGAACAAGTTCCTGTCACTGAGTGCAGTGTACATTCCTGGGTACCTGAATGTGGGAGCGGATTTACTGTCCTGACAGAAACTACGGAGTGGGGAGTGGAAACTACACCCCGAGGTGGTGAAACAGATATGCCTGAGATTCTATGAGGCGGAGGTGGACCTCTTCGCCTCCCATCAGACAGTGCAATGTCCCCTTTACTTCTCTCTGAGTCACCCAGCCCCCCTAGGTCTGGATGCAATGGCGCATACATGGCCTTCGATGCACCTGTATGCCTTTCCTCCAGTTGCTCTGCTCCCGGGAGTTCTAGCCGGAGTTCACCAACAAGGGATTTGCCTCTTACTGATAGCGCCGCGTTGGCCGAACAGAATATAGTTCTCGGAGATAATATCTCTCCTCGACGGCTCGCCTTGGGCGATACCGAGAAGGAGGGACCTTCTGTCTCAGGCACAGGGGACAATATTTCATCCCCGGCCGGAGATGTGGAATCTTCATATTTGGCCCCTGAGGGGAACCAACTGAGGGACACAGGGCTTTCACCTGAAGTTATCAAGACTAATTTAAATGCTAGAGCAAGTTAGACCAACAAATAGGGTGTCTTTGAAAGATGGTGTACTGCACACAATGCAGATCCAGTAAACTGCCAAATTGCTACAGTTCTGGACTTCCTGCAGGAAAAGTTATCGACAGGTACATGCCCCGCCACTCTCAGGGTTTATGTGGCTGCTCTCTCGGCTTGCCACGCTCTGATTGACGGGGTGCCTTTGGGCAAGCATGTCCTGTTCTCTCGCTTCGTTCGAGGAGCTAGGCAGCTTAAGCCTCCTTCTAGAACCAGGATCCCTTCATGGGACCTAGCAATAGTCCTAGAGGGCCTGGTTGAGACCCCCTTTGAACCATTAGAGTCAGTTTTTGACAAGCTGTTATCTTTGAAAATGGTTTGTCTTATGGCTACAACTTCTCTGAAAAGAATTTGGGATCTGCAGGCTCTGTCCATTGTGCCATCCTGCTTAGACTTTGCCCCAGGAATGGTGAAAGCTATTTTGCATCCTCATCCTGACTATCTGCCTAAGGTTCCTTTGTCGAACTTGCATCCGGTCACTCTTGAAGCCTTCTGCCCTCTGCCATTCACTATGCCATAGCAGGAGAGACTTCACAGATTGTGTCCAGTCCATGCTCTTCAGACTTACGTCCACCGCACTAGCCAGTAGCGTAAGTCAGAGCAACTATTCGTTTGTCATGGCGGCCATAACAGGGGTGTGGCCACCACGAAACAGACCATGTCACATTGAGTGAGAGATGTTATTGCCCATGTCTACGAGGCGTGTGGTCAAACTTTGCCAACAGGCATCAGGGCTCATTCCACCAGGGGGGTTGCCTCTCCTAGAGCTTTGGCGGGGGGTGCCCCCTTACAAAATGTTTGTGATGTGGCAGGTTGGTCCTCTACGCACACATTCATAAGATTTTATAGTTTGGATGTTCATGTTACTCCGGGCTCTTGCATCCTTGAGTCAACATCGCAAGCTAGTGTCTGAGACTCTCTTTGCTTTGTGACACACTGCACAGCCTGGGGGTCCAGACACACAGTGCGGCGGCATGGGTATTCTCGTTCCCTTAGCGCTGATCAAGCGCAGCTTGGAGTGTAGCCTTTGAAAGGGAACGCCCCGGGTTACTTCACTGTAACCCTGTTCCCTGAAAAGGCGGGAATGAGAAGCTGCACTTCATTGCCGCACTGAGATGTCCCAGGACTGCTCTTCAGACAAAATATCTGCTGATGCACAGGTGGCACATCTAATTATAGCCTCGCTGCGACGCATTCAAATGACGTCACGCAAAGGCTATAAATATAGGTCAATTTCAATGACGTTGTTCTACACATATATTCACAGCTGGTCACGACTAAAGACGTTCCCATAGCGCTGATCAAGCGCAGCTTCTCATTCCCGCCTTTTCAGGGAACAGGGTTACAGTGAAGTAACCTGGGGCGTTATCTTCAAGTCCCCCTGGACGATCACTGGCCTACACAGTCATTATGCTATACCACAACGCCATCCACTGGATGTATAATGAGCAGCATTAAACTACATTTTAGCATTTTATGCCGTCATACTTCTGTGGTTATTTTGGTGAAAGTAACTAGTAATAAATAATGTATTTATTCTGTCCCAGATGCGTGTTTCATCTACGCAAAACTGACAGAATAGCTTACAGGAGTCAGAAAAGGTCAGACGCAGGAGTAAAGTTGAGGGTTATGACAACGTGTGGTGCACATATGCATGCACCGAATGCGTCTTTCCCATGGTCTTTCGGCGCTCATGGGCAAAGGAGTTTCTCTGAAAGGCTCGCACGAGACTGAACGGAACACGGGAAATGAAGTATACCCGGGCCTTAACCGCTCTAAAATACCTTAAAGTGTCAAATTTCTCGGTTTCTGAATGGTGTTTCTCCGTTCGAGAGCGCATTTCCTGTTCACATCCGTGACAAAACAGCTGATTATTTACGAACGGAAGCTCACAGAAACGTGAAAATGGTCTCATTTGAAAGAAAATATCCTAAGCTAAAAGATGATATAGTGTGACTAATTGAAGCAGCCCTTATCAAAAGTGCGGGGGTCGACTTCTATCTTTTCAAAACTGGGGGGGGTCCCCCCCGTGCCAACGGCGCCCCTGGTACCTGGGAATGTCATTTCCTTTGGCAATACAGGTAAGCTCTTCTTGGTAAGCTCTCCTCTGCACGCTCTTGATTACGACTTCCTCTGCTTGTAACAACTCTTTCACTGTATGAGGCTTAGCACAATAGTGCCATGATCTGCAGGTTCTTTCTGTATCATCAGATGACTTGTAAGTCTTCGCGACATGTATGAGAGAAGCTATGGCTCTGACTAATGACCTCCAAGAAGAGAATCGCTCGAATCGTTGACATTCACGATGAGAATCATCAGTAGATAGGGTAGTAACAAGAGGACAAACCTCCACATCCAACTCTGGCCCAATGAGGTCAAATTCCTTCTCCAGTGGCAGATTCTGATGCACTTGCAACAGGAAGATGGGTCCTGTAAGCCAGGTAGTTGTGCTCAACAGTGCTGCTGAAACAGAGCGGGTGGCATGGACTGCAGGGTTATGCTTTGTAGAGACATAGTGCCATTGTGTTGGGCTTGACATTTTGCGGATACATTGCACTCTGTTGGCTACATATACGTAGAAGCATCTTGTCTGGTTATATATGTATCCCAGGACAACTCTGCTATCCGTGTAAAACTCCACAGCATCTAAAGAGAAATCCAGCTCATTTATGATTATCTCTACTAACTCTGCAGCTAGAACCGCAGCTCCTAATTCCAGTCTGGGAATTTTATGAGCAACTTGTGGAGCCAACTTCGCCTTCCCTAGGACGAACCCAGTGTGACATGCTCCTTCTTCATTAACCCTCTGGAGTCTGAGGCTGATTTGGGGCCTGGAGAAGTTTTGACATGCCCTGACATTTGTGCTTTTTTCAGTTTTTCTAATGCTTGGCTTCGCTCTGTAGCTTCCTCAATCTCCATAACTTTCTCCGCCATCATGTATCGCTCATTCTGTCTAGGAGTGCAAGATGTGATGATTAACGAAGAATAATGGAATTAGAGCTTGCTTTCCTTGAAATGTAGTGCCCGCTGTGTGGATGCCTTTTTACTATTCTGTCCCATATGCGTGTTTCATCTACGCAAAACTGACAGAATAGCTAACAGGTGTCAGAAAAGGTCAGACGCAGGAGTAAAGTTTAGGGTTTTTACTGTTATGTTCTTTTCACTTCTTTCTCATTTTTGTAAAACTGAAACATACAAAGATTACAAATGTCTTGTTACAGAATGTTCACAAATATACATGAATGAATTTACATCATTTACAATGTTCTTTGAATGCACAACAAAAGGCTGCATTCGACTCTGCTTAGTATTATTGTTGTTCATGAATTACCATCGTTGGAGAATAGTTCAATTTAAACTCAAACTTATTAATTACAAATATATACATACATTAAAAGTAAAGTAACAACTTACAGGGAAAGCCTTTCCAAGGTACAAAACGTAAAGGAAACAGAGAGCCAACAGCATGGAAAGAATCTGGAACACTGCGGTTATTTCCTGGTTAACCTCTAACCCAAGAGTCACATGACCTAAACCAACCACTAAGAAAGCAGCTCACAGTCATCAATGTTCTTTGTTGTTACACCAAACTGCCACAAGATGGTGCTAAGAAATAGCAAATAAATGTGTGCCATGACAGTATTACATTTTGGAAGTAACTTGCCCAAATCTGCTTACTTGCATGTATTTCGGGAGAAACTGATGAATTTACATGTTGTAAATCCGACTGACAGGACTCTGTGAACTGTGACGCAAACTAAGATGGTTTCAAACTCACGCTTGAAAGGTTTAATCATACAGGAGTTTAATTTAGAAATTTGCTACAAGAAAGGAAAAGAAAATGTTTTGGCCAATACTTTGTCTTGTGCGGTGTAACATGATTAACCAACTGTGCATTGATTTTTTAGCGGTGGGGGTGTTACATTATAATGTTTATTTTTCATTGCGTCTCCATAATATTTGTGTATTCTTTTTGATGTTTTCTTTTTGAGTTTTAGATTGCCGCTGATTTGCTGCCACCAACCAGCGGTAATTTGGTGATCAGCAGGCAGTCCTTTTAAAATGCCTCTTCCGCTCATCAGAAGTGAGCTGTGTGATTCTGGGCCGGTCGCTCTGATCCAGACTTCCTGCCAGGCGCCAGACCAAAATGTGTTCTCAGGGTTTTTGACTTTCTTGTGATCATTTGTTTTCTTTAGAATGTGGTAGAAATGTAGGAGAGACCTTCCCTTTTGTTAAAATCTCATTTTGTTAAGAGTAGTTAGGTTAGGTTGATTGTATTTATTTTTCTTTTCTTTGCGACAGGTTATTTACGTTGCAGTTTTATTTTATTAGATTGGTTTTGTTTGTTATTTTGGGCCTTGGGTCTCCGTCTTACCCCTAGAGGACGTAATATATATACCCACTGTAAAATGTGCTGGAGGATTAGTGATGACCTGGGATGTTCCTCAGTAAGACTGGACTTGGGCAGATCCATCTTTGTGAAGGACGCATGACTCTGGACAGTGCACCATGCCACACAGCCAGGCCAATCAAGGTGTGGATGAAGGACCCCCAGATCAAGATCCTGTCATGGCCAGCCCAATCTCCAGACATGACCCCATTAAAACTTCTGGAATTTGATCGAGAGGAAGGACACAAGGTCACAAGCCATCAAACAAAGCCAAGCTGCTTGAATTTTTGTGCCAGGAGTGGCATAAAGTCACCCAACAGCAATGGACATACTGGTGGTATTGTATTGTATTAATATTAGTATTGTGTTGTTTAAAAAAAAAATGATAAACTTTATAAACTTTTTAAACTTCTTTGCATTAATCAAGGTCTGAAACCATGGCATAATTTTTGTTATTTGGACCAGTTGTCATTTTTCTTTTCTTATTTTTAAATGCTCTAAACAATATTTTATTTGAAATTTGGAAGAAATGTTATCAGTAGTTTATAAAATAAAACAAACAAACAAAAAAATGAACATTTTACTCAAAGACATACCTATAAACAGTAAATCCATAGAAATTTATACTTTTGCACTGTTCTCTAGGAGCTGTATATGTCATGGGAAAAAACAAAAGAACTGTTACAATAGGACCAGCCAGGAGACAGAAGATAGATTAACAGGTAGTTTATTGAACACAAGCAGAGTATTTGGATGACAACAGGTGAGTAAACAGATACAAGTTCGTGACTGATGGATGATATGAAGAATGACACAGTCTTTATGTGGTTGCAGAGTGACAATGGAGAATGATACTTGCTGAATGGAGTAGATGACTTCAGACAACACTTCACACCAGATAGAAGATGAGGAGAGGAGCTTGGGTACACGGAGTACAGGTAAGTAGCAAGAAGAGTCCTTGAGGTAAGCATTCAGGAAAGTCCTTTGATGCAAACGAGACCGGACAATGTGACTGTGTGTGAGTGTGTCTTAAGTAGTGCTGGTGATGAGTGAGCTGATGAGGTGCAGGTGACGGTGATTAGTATTCCGGGGATGGTGTGCGCTGTGATTGGAGAGTGCTGGAGCCTGGCGTGTCTGTGACAAGAACCAGTTGCAAATGCAATAACAGTTCATTGTAAATAACATAGCAGAAAGATAAGCAAGGCAGGATGGTCAGATACAGTGGTGCAGAGAATGTATCAGGCTTCAGTAGCAAGGAGACTGCAATGCAGCTGGAATCCACTGATCCACAAGAGGAGATAATCCAGAGACGATCAGATGGGGAAATAAATTCAAACTTGAGCAGGAATCAAACACACAGGAACTGGAGACGAGAATACTTCTGGGAACAATGGAGACAGGATGTGAACAACAATCTGACAATGAACACAGCAAACACAAGACTACATATAGGACAGATAACGAGCCGCACCTGCAGCTGATCTGCCAGCTCATCAGCGCAGTTACTCGATACGGCAACTCTGATAGGCGATCTGACACAGACAGCACAACAACAAACAGTCAGCATGAACAGGCGAACCTGCAAACCATAACATTACCCCACCTCCTAAGAGTGCCTCCTGGCGCTCCCAGAGGGACTTACCTGCCGATTGTAATCATCGATAAGGGAGTGATCCAATATGTCTCTCGCAGGAACCCAACTCCTCTCCTCCGGACCGCAACCCTCCCAGTTACCAAATACTGGAATCCGTGTCCCCTCCGCATTCCCCATCTACGATTCGTGGCGGTGGGGGAACCGGGGCAGTCGGATTAATGTCAGAATGAAAAACTTTTAATTTAGAAACATGGAAGACGGGATGGATTCTCCTGTATGCTGGAGGGACTTTGAGATGGACTTTCACTGGACTAAGGATCTTGTTGACAGTAAACTAGCCAAGTTCCAAATCTTGGTTGGCCCTCTCTGTTTGTCCGTTACTCTGGGGATGGAGCTCAGAGGAAAGACTAACATTCACCCTCAATAAATGACAAAACTCTCTCCAAAATTTGGATACAAACTGGGCTCCCCTGTCACCACGTCCGTCGGGAGGCCATGAATACGAAAGACGTGGTCTATGAAAGCAACCACTGTCTCTGTGGCAGAGGGTAATTTGGGCAGAGGAATGAAATGAGTAGCCTTCGAAAATCTGTCCACGACGGTTAAAACCACTCTGTGTTACCCTGCGAGGGAGGGAGGCCTGTAACGAAATCAAGTGCAATGGGGGACCAGGGTCTCAAAGTAACTGACAATGGTTGAAGGAGTCCAGCAGGGGGGTTGATTGGAAGTCTTACACTTGGCACAAACCGAGCAGGTCAATACAAAACGGCATGTGTCACGGGCCATAGTTTGCCACCAGGACCGTTGCTTTAAAAGAAAAATGGTACGATTAACCCCCGGATGACAAGCCACCTTGGAACAATGACCCCATCGAATGACATCGGACCGTAGACTCTCAGGCAGGAATAATTGATCTGGTGGGCACCCAGGCAGAGGCGTTACCCCATGTAAGGCTGTGCGGACCTTCAACACGTTTAAGTGGTAAGATGGGCTCGAGAGAAAGCGGGCATTCAGATTGGTCAAAAACACGGGACAACGCGTCAGGTTTGGTGTTCTTGGAACCCAAAGTGCCCATCAAGCCTGCCTAGAGCTCCCAATCGTTTAGCAGATCTGATATACTCAAGATTGTTATGATCGGTCCAGACGATGAAAGGTACTCCTGAACCCTCCAACCAATGATGCCACTCCTCCAAAGCGAGCTTAACTGCCAACAATTCTCTATTACCATTGTCGTAATTGCATTTGGCCGATGACAAACAATGAAAAAAATACACGCGTGGATGCATCTTGCCATCCATGGAACGTGTTCCTGGAGAGATGAAAAAAATATAAAAATGTCATCCAGGTAGACATAAATTAACTGGTCAACCATATCTCTCAGCACGTCATTGACAAGTGCCTGGAAAACCGCGGGGTAGTAAGACAGCCCGAAAGGCATAACAAGATATTCAAAGTGAATATTAAGTTAAAGTTAAAGGCTGTCTTCCACTCCCTTATATCACCCTCCCTGATGTGGACCAAATGATAAGTGCTGCAAAGTTCCAGCTTAGTGAAAAAGGACGTGCCCTGCAATCTCTCGAAAACCGAAGACATCAGCAGCAAATGATAGTTATTCTTTACTGTGATGCTGTTCAGTCCTTGATAATCAATACAAGGATGCATGGAACCATCTTTCTTTTCCACATAGAAGAACCCTGCATATGACGGTATTATAATGCCAATAATGACCGAGCGCACAACTGATGCTTGCGCGCGCAATAAATCACTTCCGCGAAAGGACAACAGATCTACACGCGAGGAAACGGGAGCCCGTAAGCTCATTTTAAACCCGCGCACGCATGTCATCTTTTCTGTGCACAGATCAAGCCCTCGCCTGCTCGGACATGACTCACAGCATGCGTGTCATCACTTCCCACACTCACGCTCGATCTTCTATTTTGCTCGTGCGAACACTTTTGATTTTTGTCAGTCGTGGGGTGGGACTTTACTTATTTCAGTGTAACCTCAAATGTCATTGGTCAATTCAGTTTTTCCGGAAGTCTGTTGTGATTGGACGCCTGTTGTAAAACGATTAGACATGACTTCATCAATGGACCAGATGCAAGTGGGTTAAACTTTATTTATTGACTTATTAATTGCATTATTATTATAATATGTCCTTACCAGATACTATATTAACTTGATTTATTATTATTTTTGAGCTGTAGCTGCTGGGGAAAATGAGAACACATATTGTATTTGCTGCAGTTCACATTACCACTATACTTCCATTAAACAGCCTATCTATGCTTACCCAGCCAAAATTATATCAGTTCTGAGAACTACAGAAATGTGAAAAGTGTCCATTAAATAGTTGTAACTATGATTCTAAATCCAAAATTGCTTCATGTGGCTTTGGATGAAAGATAAATCTCTTGTTCATATCAATAAGCAAGAGTTGTTGTGTAAGCTTTTTGTTATCATTCTTTGTCAGTTTAATATATTGTCAGGTAAATATATTTTCCATTAAATACAGTATAAAAGGGTTTCAGCACTTTACCCTGTTGAAATGTCGCAGTTAAAGTTAAGATACAGTACTCAGTATGAATGATCATACCCCTCTGAAACCCGATTTAGAAAATATAGCTACAAGCAGCGATGATAGGCCCAAGCCGGTGGCACCGCCACCCCGGTGGCTTCAGGGCAACTTTGCACAGCGGGTAATAGGCAGTTAAAACAGTTAAACATCAAAGGATTATGTCAAATTCACTCTACATTTACTGCACTATAAGGTGGTGCTATAGAGCCCCTCCTCTCTGCCCATTTCTAAGGCTTTTCCCATGTCTACTGGATAACAATCCTGATTTGTGTGTGGAGTTTCAAACAATTTGAAGCATGCTAAGAGTCTGAAAAGCATCCAAAACAAATATTAAAGTTTGATGCGTTGTCAAGGAAACTGTGTTTGAGATATCATGATTTTTTTCAATGGTCTACATCTGCAATTATTCAATTGCAGATGCATCTGTATTTATACTTCATCTGCATTATTCAAATGAAGTTTGAAACAAATCGGGTAAAAATAAGATGGTGATCTCAAAGCATGCTGAAAGTAACACATTTCCTGCTGCCAGTTGGTGGCGCTATAACTTTGAATCACAATAGTCACATCTATGTGATCAGCCTTGTACAACGAACACACAGCCGAAGATTTATCAAAATCAATTAATGTATGCAGAAGTTATAACACTTTGTTTCCCTTTTCTTGCCATAAATTTGTTGCCTTGCCACGGCCAAACCGTTTGAGATATCAAAAATCAGTTTGCAATTAAACAACTTGAATGTATTAGCACCAAGTTAAAAAGTTTGGTGTAAATTGTATAAACCCTGTTGTAGTAGTAGTAGTAGTATAAAATTCATAGTCTGTTTTTTTTGTTTTTTGTTTTTTTTTAACCCTCTACCGCACGCATTATGATAAATCTATAAAAAAAAAAAAATATTTGACTCTTTTTCTTTTCTTAGAATGGCTTAACTTAAAGTGCTGTAAAAAAAAAAATTGGAAAAAAAATATTATTTTAAGGTACTTTATGATATGTTGCCATATGGCAACAACGTACAATAGTGGAAATAACTTAGAATAAGTGTAAGTGTATATAGTTAATATTTTTCCTCAGAAATGTTGTTTGTATTGAATCAATTGGTGCTATTATAAGCTTTAGCAGTAATTATTAACAATACCTTATACTTATTTTCCAACATCTTGTGCTTTTCCATTCTCTTTTGCTGAATAATGCTTTATATTCTTTAAATTTCATTACATTTTTCATGAATATTATTAAAATTGCAAATGTAGACAGTTAAAAACAAATATGATACTGTTCATCATGTATCATAAAACATTGACATAAAACCAAAAACATTTTAGTTCATGAAAATCCAACATTACGCAATCTTATGAGAGGAAGGTTATGAACATGAACCCCCATAATCCTCGAAAGGTCACCTTTTTTCTGTACGAAACTTTAAAAAGCATTTTTTTTCAGAGGTGAGACACATGTAGACATCACATTTTGTGCTCTTCACCCTAACAATACACTTACATCCACTTGCACCTGCCTTTTTGAGACACCATGGTAGGCCAGTGGTAGGTCTGGGCCAGTATACTGGCTGTGATGGCAGATCTCTGATGTTGATTTAATCCATAATACAAATGCCATGGCAGTCCTTAACATACGACTAATCAACATTATATCACTAGCATTAATGTTTTTATTGTTACAGCTTAACAGACTGCAGCTAACTTTTGCTAGCTATCTAACCTATTATAATAATGTCATTCCATTATTGCGCAGTGTTGCCATATGGCAACATAGACATTTTATTGATTTACCAAAAACTAATTTCATAAAAACTTTTTTGAGTGGTGAATATGTCATCATACCTTACCTGAGATGATGTTAAAAAAATTTTTTGTGAATGTGACATGGGCGGGTCCTTGTTTGTTACTGACGTTTTAGTTTGCTTTCAGCAACTACTGACAAGAGACAGCAGTCTGTCAGATATCGCGTCACAGAAAAAATATTGCATGTCATGTGACTTAACCAAAGCACATCATTGGCTAAACTAAGGTCTTCTCTTACCAACAAAAAAAAACTAGAATGTTCTCTTAAAGAGACGGTAGCAAGGAAATGAACATAAAGAGTATGTTGCCATATGGCAACACTATGCGGTAGAGGGTTAAATTTAACATTCAAACCAAAATAGCTGACTTCCTGTTGGTCGGAGCTAATGAATGTAAATTAGAAAATTGTCCGGCTTGATAAGAACAATACGTGTTAATACTGACTTTGGTGACTGTAGGAAAAACTAACCCCTCCACTTTTGTCAAAAGGTGGCGCTACTGAGCCCTCCAACCACTTCTATGGCTTTGTCCATGTCTACTGGTTGAAAATGTTGATGTGTGTGTTGAGTTTCATGCAATTTGAAGCATGTTAAGAGCCTCAAAAACACTCAAGAATATGATTAAAGTTTGACGTGTTGCCATGGCAACAATATTTAAAATATCAAAAATCCTGTCACTGGTCTACATCTGCTGTGTAATGACATTACACTGATGAAGTTTGAAGCAAAACAGGTAAAAATAAGTGACACACTTCTTGCTGCCAGTTGGTGGCACTATAACTTTGACTCACAATAGTCACATCCATGTGAGCAGACTCCTATAATGAACACACCGCTGAAGTTTCATAAACATCAATCAATGTATGCAGACATTATAACACATTTCCTGATTCCATTTTCTCGCCATAAATTCATTGCCTCACCATGGCCAAACCGTTCGAGATATCAAAAATCTGCTGGCAATTTTTCATCATCAGTGTCTTGACTTCATGCTGACCGAGTTTGGTGGTGATTGGAATAATTGCCTAGGAGGAGTATATCAAATTCCAGAGCAGGCGTTTTTCAAACAACCCGTTATAACTGTTGAGCTAAATCTCAGGAATGGGTTTCAAAGAACTACACTTCCCAGAGTGCACCAGCAGCAGCAAACTGGCTGCTTATCACCAGATCAGTCATTGTCACTGATTGAGAGCACCTGTAAAAACATGGAGGTTCTCATTCATTCAGACAAAGAAACTTCAGAGAGAAGACACTCAAAGGTTCAGTCCAAAGACGCCAATGGTCCGTGAAATGTTTTATTTAATTTCATGGTGTTTGAAATGCTGCTTAATATGTTTAAGTATGTTTAACTGCTGTGTAGATTGGTTAAGAAACACATTGCAGCATTGACTTTATTGATTTTATGTTTAAATGAGTTTGTAATAAAATAATTTCATTTTAAGTTTGAAAAAATTAAAATGTATAAGATACAAAAGGATAGTACATATTAAAAATGTTAAAATTTTGTTAAATGTTAAAACTTTACTAAAACATTTGAAAATGTTTAGTTAAAATGGTAACTTTTGTTTCTCTGTCTTTAAAGGTTTACAACCTAATTTACTGAATCAACTGACAAAGCCAAAAAGAAAATTAAAAGTGATTGAGTCGAAATTTTGAGTTGTCCTTGTGTCCTTTGGAAGTTGAACAAGAGGAGGACTTGACAGTTGTAAAGCACGCGGAGTGGCCTGGCCCTGAGGATAAACGGCTTCAGATCCAGAAATAAGCTGCTGATGTAGAGGAGGTCAAGATGGTGGAAGATGTCCTGGGGAAGTCGGTCCAGCAGCTCAAAAAGGAGAGGTCCACTGCAAAAAGCAACTTCACCAGACAAGCCAACTTCATTTCAAGAGGAGCAAGCAGCATGCTTCAAGTGGAGTTAAGGGAGGAATTCACTAAGCTTTCAAACTGTTTCAGAAAGATGCTCGATGCCAATGATGACTACAGGATTGGACTGGAGGCTGACATAAAGACTGAGGATAAGGAAGCAGGTCTTGTTGAACAGCAAGAGGCCGACATTGATAGATCTGTAAAAGAAGGTGAAACAAAGTTGGCAGAGATGAGGGACATTGTTCAAACAAACCTGTGGTCGAGGTATGGAAGAAGTGAACTTCTTATGGCAATCCTAGAAGCAGAAAAAGCCAATGATAGAGTGGCTGATGTACCTGTGGAAAGTCCCAATTTGGAGGGCTATGAAGTGCACCTTGCTCTCTTGGAAAAGAGAATAAAAGAGGCCATCTCAGCAATGTCAACATGGGAGAGATGGATCCCTGTGGAATTAAAGGATGAATTAGATGGAAGAGTCAAGGACGTAAGAGCATCCTACTACAGGCTTGAATTAAGGAGAGCTGAATTTGCCACTGCACGGACAATCAATGAGCAAGGCACAGGAGTGAAACTACTACCCCAACCGGCAGCATCCACACCAATAGTGAGAATCAAGCCAACCGCTCTACCTATCTTCAATGGAAGCAAGAGAGAATATCACAGATGGAGGAAAGACTGGGAAAGCCTGCAAGAGCAGGGAGAACCATCCGGATCAACTGAAGTTAAGAAAATTCAACTCTTGGAGAGTGTGGATGACAAAATCTCAAAAGATCTCAGACTTTCAACATACACCACTGCCAATGACATGTTCAGAGTCCTGGAGAACAGATATGGCAACAAGGCAACCATCACTGTGGAAATCCTTGAAGAGCTGGGGAAGATGCCACATGTGAAGGGGAACCAGACAAGAAAGGTCACTGACCTCATACATTCAGTGGAGAAGGCCCTAGCAGATCTCACAGAGTTAGGAAACTCTGGAACCATAAAGAACCCACTGGTAATTAAATCCATTGAAAGCAAGTTGCCTGACTTTATTAAAAGAGACTGGTTGATGTTCATGGTTGAACCCAGAAACCATGTCACATCAGATAACCACTTTGACATGCTCTTGAATTTCCTTAATAGTCATCAAGAAATACTGGAGAGACTCGAACAGCTCAGAACTGTGGAGAAGATGGAGAAACCAGATCGTTTAGACAAGAAGTATGACAGAAAGATTGCCTCAACAAAAACTACAAAGAAAGAAGATCTTGATGAGGTATGTGGTGTCTGTGGTGATAGTGGGCACAACAACAAAATCTTCTTCTGTAGAAAGTTCAAAAGACTTAAGCTACCTGAAAAGAAAGCTGTACTGAGAAAGCTGGGAGCATGCAGAAAATGTCTCGTATGCCATGATGGAGATGTATACTGCAGAGACACTTTCCTATGCAGAAATAAAGACTGTAAAAGGGAAGGTGGTGCCCCAGACCACCATTTTTTCCTCTGGCCAAAAGGAGAAGTCAAAAGAGGGGAAGAGAGAAAGAGTGGAAAAGATGGCAAATGTGAAAGCAAACTAACGGAGGAACAAGAGATCTTGTCTGAACTTTCCCCAGAAATGGCAGATCGATGCAGAAAGGCTTTCACCAACACCAACAAAACCGCAGTGACACTCGATGCTTCAGGCCAGTCTGAGCTACTGCAGAGAAATGGGCTCTCTGAACTTCTGGAGTCTGAGGCTGATTTGGGGCTTGGAGAAGTTTTGACATGCCCTGACATTTGTGCTTTTTTCAGTTGTTCATAAACATATAAATGACAAAAGTGTCATTACACTGTATTCAGCACAAACTAGGCTACAATAATATGTGAGGAACATGTACGTACATGTTTGTATTTTTGAAGGAATAATGTTTATGCATGGTTATTGAAAAAACAAAAAACTTAAGTCACTGAAATAAGGCCAAAAAAAGTATATTAAATCTGTGTTCATAAGACTTCTGGGTATTGGAGGTTGTAGACTAGAGTTTTTGCTTCAGAATTATGTAAAAATTATGCTGCCTACTCCTTCATATAAAACAATAGAGAGATTTAAATTTTCTAAGACACTTTTGGTCAAGAAACACAGTATGCATGGAGGCGTGAATCCTCATGTATAATGGGTGATTCTCACCTGAGAAGACAAAAGAATTGAATAATAATGACCTGAAATGACTTGCATATTAATGAGGCCTTTCAGTCAGGTAGGCTGTGAAAAAACCCTCTGTGATCATGCTGATAACAGGATTAAAGTCCACTCAGGACAAAAAAAAAACATGATTTTTGTGAACTCATGCATGCACGTATTATTGCACATGATATGAAGAAAATTTTGTATAGGCCTATGTTAAATTACACTACCAGTCAAAAGATTGAACACATTGCCATTATAATGTTTTTAAAAGAAGTCTCAAGTCTCTAACCAAATAATGGTTTTCTATTTTAATATACTTTAAAATATAATGTATTTCTGTGATGCAACGCGTCTGAACATTCCTACCTCTAGGGCATTTCATATAGGCTACTGATGCAAAAACTTGTGAAAATGAGATCCAGGCAGTAAATAAAGTTGATGAAAAATTATTTATTCATTACAATTAAATTTAGCCTCACACGCAAACTTTAATCGATAATGAAAATATTTAATAAAACCAAAAGGTAAAATAACCATCATAAAGTATTAGTCAATAGTTAATAATAAAATTTAGAGTATTGTAAAATCCAGAGTATTGTATCTAATAGATGAAGATCACAAAGAGCAATAATTAAGACATTTGCAGATAAGAGACAAGAAGTAGAAGTCAAGGAGAGCAAAGGGGGAAAAAGCTGAATTATCAACAACTCAGTCTATATTATACCATAAGCATACAGGGAAATTCCCAACCCACACAAACTGATGTTTTTGTTCTAAATTGATGTTTTTGTTCTAAAAGAAAAGGTTAATTTCACCCACTACGTCATCTACTGGTCCAGTGTCAAAAATAATTGTTTTTATCCCCTATAGGGAATTTTGCAAATCTTACCCTTTTAAATGTCATCAGGAAAAATAACAGACATATTTTGATCAGAATTCAAATGGTTAATTCTGCAGGCGTCCAATGTCTAACCACAAACGTGTCAGCGTGACCTGTCACACTAGAACACTTGAAGAACAATTGAACATAGAAATCATACTCTTAAATATAAAATAACCATAAGGGTACAATCACCAGTGAATACTTGAAAATATGATAAGAATTAATCTATAAAGTATGAGCAATGTATTTTAAATAATTACACATAGTAATGATACAATGTTCAGCCAACTAACACTTGCTTGTTTTTGCAATTCTGATTTTCATATTTTCCCAATTAAGATTTTTGTTTTACACCAACTACTGTTGTTCAGTTAATTTGCTTTTTTATGTTCTGTGGATGAAGAATTTTCAATTGGCAAAATTATTATGCATGTTAGCCAACTAACACTTGCTTGTTTACGCAATTCTGATTTTTTAATTTTCCTAATAATGATATTTATGTCACCGCAATTGCTGTTGTTCAGTTAATTAGCTTTTTTATGTTTTGTGGATGAGAAATGTTCAATTGGCAAAATAAAGACAGGTCATAAAACATTTACTTTATCATTTATTTCAATTAGAAATAAGATGCTACACAAGCACAAACTCAGTTCACAATATTTAACTTTTTTTAAAGTTGTGACACAACAGCTGCACTTTAAAGAAAAAGTCCAGATTCCATCTTCAGTAGGAACTTAAATTTTGCATACACTAAGCATACAGACAATTTTTAACACCAACAAAAATCAGTGCAATACAATTACATCTGATAAAATAAAATAAAAAAAATAAATAAAATAAAATAAAATACATCTGATGACAAGAAAAAGAGATGCCAACTAAAAGAATCACCTTGTATCCAAGCTGCACTTTAGGTCTTGTAACAAATTTCTCTTTACTTGTCCGGCTGTTATGACTCAGTTAACTGCCCAAACAAACTCTAATATTAATAAGGCAAGGGTCAAGAGCCCAACTAAAGCAAACACTCATCTCCACGATGGTGGCTTAAAAATTGTGATTTTTCTCCTTTGGTGATTCTGCGTGTACGTCTATATCGGATGTCCAGAAGACGTCAAAAAAAGACGTCATAAAAACTTTCATTCTGGCCCCTCAGTGGACGTCTTTTCAACCTGAGACAAGACCTAAAAAAGACGTCTTCTGGACATAATTTGCTCAGTGGGTATTGACCTTTACAGTCTATTATGGATATTATTGTTTGTGTAACAGGACACCGAAGATGGGGCAAAAGGAGTGTCTATTGCCATTCTGTGTGTTTTGGAAGATGACACCCAGGCGACATCACCCGAGGTTGTGAACATTGCTGTTGTGTTGGAGCAGGTCGTTGTTTTGAAAGATCTCCCAGATATTTCTACTGCTCTTGCATACCTTTTTGGCCTTCTGTATGCATTAAACATGTCCTATCTTCAAGCTCTTAAGTACACTTTTGACACCATTCAGAATGTTTTCATGGAGCTGGGATCTGGATGCACCAAACGTGTACTTTCTCTGAAGAACAAACTGTTGTAAAGAAAATCAGAACAGTGTTTTGGGATCTTTTTTGGCGTTCATTTGTTACAAGACCTAAAGTGCGCTTGGATACAAGGTCTGGGGATTCTTTTAGTTGGCATCTCTATTTCTTGTTACAGATGTCAAACTGTTCCAAATGCACCAAACGTGTGCTTTCTCTGAAGAACAAACTTTTGTAAAGAAAATCAGAACAGTGTTTTGGGATCATTTTTGGCGTTCATTTGTTACAAGACCTAAAGTGCAGCTTGGATACAAGGTTATTCTATTAGTTGGCATCTCTTTTTCTTGTCATCAGATTTATTTTATTTTATTTTATTATTTTTTTTTTATTTTTTTTTATCAGATGTAATTGTATTGCACTGATTTTTGTTGGTGTTAAAAATTGTCTGTATGCTTAGTGTATGAAAAATTTAAGTTCCTCCTGAAGATGGAATCTGGACTTTTTCTTTAAAGTGCAGCTGTTGTGTCACAACTTTAAAAAAAGTTAAATATTGTGAACTGAGTTTGTGCTTGTGTAGCATCTTATTTCTAATTGAAATAAATGATAAAGTAAATGTTTTATGACCTGTCTTTATTTTGCCAATTGAACATTTCTCATCCACAAAACATAAAAAAGCTAATTAACTGAACAACAGCAATTGCGGTGACATAAATATCATTATTAGGAAAATTAAAAAATCAGAATTGCGTAAACAAGCAAGTGTTAGTTGGCTAACATGCATAATAATTTTGCCAATTGAAAATTCTTCATCCACAGAACATAAAAAAGCAAATTAACTGAACAACAGTAGTTGGTGTAAAACAAAAATCTTAATTGGGAAAATATGAAAATCAGAATTGCAAAAACAAGCAAGTGTTAGTTGGCTGAACATTGTATCATTACTATGTGTAATTATTTAAAATACATTGAGACAACGCAAAAGTCTTAATGCATCAGGTTGACTCACTTTTTTACGTTTTCGCAGCAAATTTTTTTTTACAGTGTATGTTTATATCAATTTTCTATACAGAGGAGTAATATTTATTATTCTATATTTATTGTTATCATTATGAGCGCTGGATGCTGTGTTTTTAATTCATACTCAAAGCCGGAGGGCGCTCTGCCCCTTTTGTCCACAAATGCCTCAGTAAAAGAAGAGGCATATCATGTGACAATCAAGGAACTAACAGAGGCAAGAGATCGCTAAATATGGCTATTCAAAACACTTTTGAAGACAATAAATACACGATTGAGATGACGAATGCATGTATTGACTGAATTTGAGTCTGAATAGCGCTGGCTCCGTGGGCGTGGCCGCATTAGCGGATAATGAGCTGAATCACAGACTTCTGACATGGCTCTCTTTTCATACAGATTACATAAACACAGAAGGTTTGTTTTCGATTTGACTTATATGTTTTAAAACCTGACATCTTAACGTTTTTTTAGACATAAGTGTAATTTTTTTGTCATTAGTATTCACTAAGTTACAGTTCATTTTACAAAAAGCACAACATTTTGTTTTTACTCTGAGTGTACACAAATGAAAGAAGATATTCCACAGATTAAAATGGTGTATAACTCTTAATTGTATGTGCAACATTGACGGAGTATTTTGAGTCTCTTTCACACTGATAAGAAAAAAACCACGGTGGTATCGCCGGCGATACCCTCAGACCTCAGAGTGTTAATTGACCTTGCTTCAGACACAAGCTACATTACCCATAAGGCTGCTGAAAAACTGAAGTTAAGAAATGAGAAGATAACTTTAGTTGTGCATGGGGTTGGTGGAATGACCTTGGAGGTGAACACACAAAGGTATCTCCTCAAGGTCAAGACTCCTAAAGGAACAGAGAGGGCTCATGAAATGGTCTGCTATGGCTTGGATGAAATCGCCAGAGTGCATCAAGTAATTGAACCTGAGAAGTTGAAAAAATTCTTCCCAGAATTCAAACTTAAAGAATTGGAAAGACCAGAAGAGGTTGAACTTCTCATTAGCCACAGAGAGGGAAGACTCTGTGAGGTCCCCAGAGGGTAAAAATCATCGGAGACCTCGTCTTGTGGGAGGGTCCACTGGGGAAGACAGTGGGTGGAGTACATCCCAAATTGTTTGAAGAAGTTGAGGTTGCAGCATATGAGTCCAAAACACAATTTGCTCACTCCATGAGGACAGCAGCTGTCAAATATCAAGAAATCACAAGTCCAACAACTGACACACCCCAGTACAGCAGGAGGATGTGGCTCATGCCAAATTTACAGCTGCTAGTAACCATGAGTTCCTTGAGTGGTGGCACTGGGACAGCATCGGAGCTGCATGTGAGCCAAGATGTGGAGGATGCCGATGTAGAAACTGTCCACCAGGAGGAAAAGAAATGACCCTGGCAGAGGAGAGGGAGCTTGAGGTCATTAAAGAATGCCTCACCTACAAGAAGGGGGATGATCACACACCAGCTCCACATTGGGATGCAAAGTATCCTTGGACGGTAGATCCAGCCTCTCTCCCAAACAACAAAGGTGCAGTCCAGGCTTGTTTCTTAAGGATGGAAAAGCAACTAAGCAGAGAACCAGATTGGAAAGTCGCATATGCTACCCAGATCAATGAAATGGTCGAACGAGGCGCAGCCATAAAACTCACCAACAAAATCATGGACAAGTGAAACGGACCAGTGTGGTACATAAGCCACCTGGTGGTGCCAAACCCTCATTCGGTGACAACACCAGTTCGTATTGTATGGAATAGTAGCCAGAAATACAAAGGCCTGAGTATGAATGATCTTCTTCTCAAGGGACCAGACGTTCTCAACCCTATCAGAGCTGTCCTGCTGAGGTTCAGAGAAGGGATGCATGCCTCTCTAGGAGACATCAAAAAGATGTACAACTCTGTATGACTGGAGGAGCATGAGATGCATCTTCACAGGTTCCTCTGGAGGGACAGCCCAGATAAAGAGATAAGTGAATATGCAATTACCAGAGTCAACATTGGGGACAGACCTGCTGGTTGCATTGCTCAATTGGCTATGAGGGAAACAGCACGGCTGCCCAACTTTATTCACTTGGAGGATGAGCGCAGAGTCATTGAAGAGGACAGTTATGTGGATGACCTCTTAACCTCCCAAAATGACCTAGATAGACTGGAAAAAATCACAGCAAATGTTGAAGAGATCTTGAAAGCTGGAGGTTTCTTTCTCAAGCCATGGGTCCGGTTGGGACAAAGTGGGAGGCAAGAAACGGAGGTGGAGGTTCTAACAAAGAAACAAGGTAAAACCACCTTAATTCTTCCAAATCAAAAGAGAGACGAAGACAACAAAGCCTTGGGCATTGGCTACCAAGTGGATGAATACAAGCTCTACATGTTAACCTCAGTTAACTTTTCCAAAAGAAAGAAGAAGATGAGAGTTGGAAAAGATCTTCTCAAGGAGGAGGTGAGAACTAAGACACCTAATCCACTAACTAGGGGAGCTCTCTTAAGCCAAGTAGCTGGACTGTACGACCCAAATGGTTTAGTTACACCTGCCAAACAGAAGGGAGCCATTCTTGTTAGAAAAGCATTCCAAGAGGGAGGGGGTGGGAAACTAACCCAGGAAACCTGGGACCAACCTCTCTCAGAAAGGCTCAGAGAAGAAGCTATACAGCTTTTTGAAGTATATGTGCAGTTTGGACAGGTGAAGTTCCACAGGAGTCTCACACCAGCTGGCTGGGTAGGGAAACCTTGGGGCATCACATTCTCTGATGGAAGTGACAAAACCTTTGGAGCTGTAATGTACTTAAGATGGGAGACAAGTCAAGGCACTGAAGTTCGATTTGTTGAAACAAAAGCCAAGCTGACACCCCTGGATCAGAAGGGAGAAGCTGTAAAACAGGAGTGCCCACACTTTTTTGCCTGATGATCTACTTTTAAAGTGATCAACTAAATGAGATCTACCAAAAAAAAAAAAAGTACCCTAATTTAATTTAAAAAAAGGTTAATTTCAAATGCTTGTTTGCTACAACTGCATGTATCTCGACATGTAATTCAGGAAAATAATAATAAATGTTCATTGTTGATGTTCAATTTTAACACTAAACGCAAAACACTTACAGCACAACAGATTACAATAGCCAGGGAATTTACCTTATTCTGATGACTTGTACTGAATAGAATTAGACAGTTTTACATAATCTTTGTCGACAAAACACCGCTGCCAATGTGTAAACTTGTCAATCAAAACTGACGGAGCACATGCGATGGTCGGCCATTCAAACTGATTCATTATTAAGTAGCTACAAGGAGGCGGATGTTTTTCCAGACTTTCTTGCACCAACAAGCTCTATGTGCGAAAATGCTGAACATGAAAGAGATCGTAGATGTGTCCATGAAAATCATCTGCTCAATACGTGCGCACTTACTTTAGAGCCGGCTGTTTCGTGCGTATTTGGAGGAAGACGACTTAGCGCGCTGTTCTCCGGCTAGTTGTCCTGGCAACTGAATAAACAAAAACTTGCCTGGTAAAAATGTATTAGTGAAACTCAAGTCAGACAGAACCTTAGAGCATAGGAAGGGCATCGTTATTTCTTTTTATTAAAATTTAACAAAAGCATTTATTAAAATTGTGTGCGATCTACCAGCATTCTCTTTGCGATCGACTGGTAGATCTGGGCACCCCTACTGTAAAAGCTGAGATCTTTGGTGCTGTCTTTGCAGCCAGGATCAGGAAGTATGTGGAAAAGCATGCTCGAATGAAGATCGAGAGATGGTTTCATCTACTTGAGTCAAACAGTCTTGGGAGCCATTCAAAGAGTCAGTTATAAGTACAAAACTTTCTTTGCAAATAGAGTAGGTGAAATCCAGAAGGCTGGACCAGTGCAAGACTGGTGGTGGATTAGTGGAGATCTAAATATAGCTGACATCATAACAAGAGGGGGCGCTCCTGAAGATTTGAAGGAGAATTCCACATGGCAAAATGGACCAGAGTTCCTGAAGTGGCCAGTGGAGGAGTGGCCTATAAAATCAGCTGGAGAGGTTGCAGCTCATGCCAGGGAGAGTGTAAACAAGCTCCAGAGGAAGGCATTCTCAGGTGCATTAACAAGAGCTCAAGCAAGAAGGGGTCAGCAGAAAGAAGAACTACAAGCCACTAAGGAAAGTCCAAAGAGTGAAACTCAAGAGGAAAAACCTGTGGTAAACCCAACTCTTCTTCTAAGAAGGAAGCCCACTGGCTGGGTTAAAGATCTTGCGCTGGGCCCCTAAACAGTCAAAGTGGGAGGTAACATCACCCAAGCAAGCTGTGCTGACTGTCAAAGAACATGAAGATGCACTCAAAGACCTCTTCCTCGCAGCTCAAGAAGGAACAACTTTTTCAGACATGACTCTAAGCAGACTGGTAGTATACAAAGATGTGAAGTCTGGACTGCTAGTTTGTGGAGGCAGAATTTAGACGACAAAGATAAAACAGCAGTGCCAGTTTTACCATTTGAAGCATGGGTGTCTAAATTGCTGGCACAAGAATCCCACAAAGTAAACCATGAGGGAGTGGCAGCAACTCTTCTCTGGATGAGGAAGAAAGCCTGGGTAATAAAAGGCCGTAGACTTGCCAAGAAAATGGATGATAGCTGTGTGATTTGCAGGAAAAACAGAGCTAAACAGTGTCAACAAATCATGGCTGACCTGCCTCTAGAGCGAACAGCCCCAGCTGCACCTTTTGAATTCACCACCATGGACCTGTTCGGACCTTATGAAGTGAAAGATGAGGTCAAGAAGAGAACTAGACGCAGAGTTTGGGGAATAGTCTTCTGCTGCATGGCTTCCCGAGCCATACACACTGAAGTGGTGAGTGACGTCATCTGAAGGATTCCTGTTAGCCTATCAAAGGTTCACTTCTCTGAGAGGACACCCCAGGAAACTCTGGTCAGACCCTGGCACTAACTTTGTGGGAGCCAAACCTGCTCTAGAGAAGCTTTACAAATTCCTTGACCGACTAAACAAATCTAAACTTGAAGACACAGCTGCCAAGCATGGTACAGAATGGTCGTGGAAGATCTACCCTGCAGACTCTCCCCATAGGAATGGAGCAGCAGAGGCAGCTGTCAAAGTAGTGAAGCGGGCATTGAGCAACCTTGGTGGAGATGATGTTTTCACATGGGGAGAATTCCAAACTTTTCTCTTCATGGTAGCCAACCTTGCAAATGAGAGACCCATCGATACAGGAACTCAAAGCAGAGAAGACTGTGTAGAGTACATCACCCCGAATTCTCTGCTTTTAGGACGTGCCAATCCAAAGGGAGACCCTGGAGATTTCCAGTTCGATGGCTACCCTTACAAAAGACTTAAGCATATTCAAGCGGAGGTAAGCAATTTCTGGAAGAAGTGGAGCCAACTGGCTGGACCTAATCTCTTCATAAGAAACAAATGGCACACCAAAGAGCGAAATGTTGCAGTTGGAGATGTAGTCTGGTTGGCTGACCAAAATTCCCTGAGAGGACAGTACAAGCTGGCTAGAGTGGTCAGTGTCAATGCTGACAGCAAAGGCATCGTAAGAGATGTGCTTGTGAAGACTTTTCCCAGCTATCCTGTTCACATCACAAAGGCAAACGGCAAAGAAGGGCCCACAAGAGCAAATAGTGAAAGAATCAAGAGGCTTCAAACCAAAATCCCAGCCACAATTCTTCATATTGATGTCAGACGCCTTGTCATTCTACTTCCCATTGAAGAACAAGCAAAGGACCAAGGGCTTGTGTGACCAGGAGCTCAAGTGGGAGGTGTTGAGCTAAATCTCAGGAATGGGTTTCAAAGAACTACACTTCCCAGAGTGCACCAGCAGCAGCAAACTGGCTGCTTATCACCAGATCAGTCATTGTCACTGATTGAGAGCACCTGTAAAAACATGGAGGTTCTCATTCATTCAGACAAAGAAACTTCAGAGAGAAGACACTCAAAGGTTCAGTCCAAAGATGCCAATGGTCGGTGAAATGTTTTATTTAATTTCATGGTGTTTGAAATGTTGCTTAATATGTTCAAGTATGTTTAACTGCTGTGTAGATTGGTTAAGAAACACATTGCAGCATTGACTTCATTGATTTTGTGTTTAAATGAGTTTGTACTAAAATAATTTCATTTTGAGTTTGAAAAAATTTAAATGTATAAGATACAAAAGGATAGTACAAATTAAAAATATTAAAATTCTGTTAAATGTTAAAACTTTACTAAAACATTTGAAAATGTTTAATTAAAATGATAACTTTTGTCTCTCTGTCTTTAAAGGTTTACAACCTAATTTACTGAATCAACTGACAAAGCCAAAAAGAAAATTAAAAGTGATTGAGTCGAAAATTTGAGTTGTCCTTGTGTCCTTTGGAAGTTGAACAAGAGGAGGACTTGACAATAACCGACTTCCTGTTGAACTTAGAGCATGGAAGTTGTTCGGACTGATGAGGTCTATATGTGTACCGAGGTTCATACTAATACATGCAAGTGTGTTTAATATATGGACCAAGTTTTCAGACTTTGTTCAAGGGGGCACTGTCGAGCCCCCCTGCCACGCCGGGGTACCAGCTTTTGCCCGGCCCTGATGGCTGCAGATTCCAATGTGTGTGCCCATTTTCAAGAGTTTTTGAGCACATTAAGGCCCCCAAAAAGCCCCGGAAGATGGAAAAATAAAAATATATATATAGCTGCAAGCAGCAATGACGGGCCAAAGCCCGGAGGCACCGCCACCCCGGTGGCTTCAGAGCAACTGTGCACAGCGGGAAATAGGCATTGAAAACGTTTAAACATCAAAGGACTATGTCAAATTCACTCCACATTTATTGCAGCAGCTGATGCTCCTATGATCATAAACCACAACAGCCACATCCATGAGATCGTTTAAATTGAGATGACTTTCATGTCATAGAATGTTATAAGTCAATTTCAAATGAGTGCAGAATATCATCCTAATCTGCCATGTCTGTGTTTTCTTTCTCAGACAACCCCTACAAAAATTCTAGAGCAAATTACATACTGTTATTTGTGCAAACTCCACAGTGCTCTGAGAAATCTAATCCAGCCTTAATGTGAATGTCTGTGATTGCTGATGTTGTATAATCCTAACACTTCTCTTCATGTGTTTTTTGACCATGTGTTGTTTGTGCACCAATCTTATGCACCAAAAGCATGCTTTCATTTAATTTTAATATGTGTGGTATAAGATAAAAAATAAAATGAAAAAATAAATAAATAAATAAATAAATAAATAGAGCCAAATCACAGAACCTGCAAAGACAATTTTAATGTCAGTCCCAGGTAATAGTAACATACATGTCTAGATTTTTCTGCATACTCATGCAAGTTTATTTTTAACAGCCACTTTTATAATCATTTGAAATTTAACTGAAACAGGGGTTTTTAATAAATTTGAATTATATCAATAAATAACTCATTTAAAAATTCTAACTGTAATTGTTAAAAAAAAATTATAATTGTAACTCAAACAACATAGAAAACTAGTCCTGTCTGAATAGTAATATAGTGTCATGGTTCAATTTCAAATGAGTGTGAAGTTATCATTTGCAGTTCAATTTTTTTATAAGTTCATCAGCAACTGGGTAATCAGTAAAAGGGTTAAAGACCATTAATCAAGATAGCAATATACACAAACACATACACAGTGACCCACACACTGGGAGAGATAAAGAGTGAGAGTGAGAGAGAGAGAGAGAGAGAGAGAGATACACAGACAGAGACCCACACACAGACCCCGCCCCTCCCCCTCACATACACACAGACAGAATGACTGAGACTGAGGGAGGAATGTGGGCAGAGAGAGAGAGAGTTTGTTTGAAAAATCCACATTCAAACCAAAATATCTGACTTCCTGTTGGTTGGAGCTAATGACTGTAAATTAGAAAGTTGTCCGGCTTAACGAGAACAATAAGTATACCAAGTTTGGTGACTGTAGGTTAAACTAACCCCCCACTTTTGTCAAAAGGTGGCGCTGTAGAGCCCCTGCTGCCCGCCCGTTTCTAAGGCTTTTCCCATGTCTACAGGTTGACAATATTGATGTGCGTGTCGAGTTTCATCCAATTTGAAGCATGTTAAGAGCATCAAAAATGCCCAAGAATATTATAAAAGTTTGACGTGTTGCCATGGCAACAATATTTAAAATATCACAAATACATTAACAGGGCTTCATCTGCCATGTTTTAACATTATTGTAATGAAGTTTGAAGCAAATCGGGTAAAACTAAAGAGGGTGATCTCAAAGTATTTTAAATTTGATACACTTCCTGCTGCCAGTTGGTGGCGCTATAACTTTGACTCACAATAGTCACATCCATGTGATCGGACTACTACAATCAACATACTTGTGAAGTTTCATAAAGATCAATCAGTGTATGCAGAAGTTATAACACACTTCCTGTTTCCCTTTTCTCACCATAAATTTGTTGCCTCGCCATGGCCAAACCATTTGAGATATCAAAAATCCGCTGGCAATTTTTCATGATCAATGTCTTTACTTCATGCTGACCAAGTCTGGTGGTGATCGGATTAATTGCATAGGAGGAGTATATCAAATTCCGGTAGCACTTTATTTTACAGTACGTGTACTTTCTTGGTACATGTATAGTAATAATGTTGTACATACAGGTAAAAGAGTGGTAACACAAGGTACTTACCTGACATGTATGTATGTAGGAAACTAATAAGAAACACTGCTGTACATTCCAATGGTATATACACGGTAACTACTTTGTACCTATAGACAAGTGTTGGGTAATAACAGGCACTTACTTATAGTGTCTGTATATGGTAACTAACAGACTCATTACTGTGCTTACTAATGGTATATACATGGTAACTATTTTGTACTTATGGACAAGTGTGGGTAATAACAGGCACTTTTTATAGTAACTTGTAAGACACATTACTGTACTTACTAATTGTGTTAAAATGCTTAAGCTTATTATTACAAAGGTTAAAGAGCTGGTAATTCCTATGTAATGTTTATGTACAAGGATGCACTTTATTTTACAGTCCTATTTCCATGTACTTACTATGAACATACTAGTGAATATACCAGTTAGTTAATGCGTAAGTTACACCTGGTAAGAGCTGGTAATTCCTATGTAATATTTATGTATAAGGATGCACTTTATTTTACAGTCCTATTTCCATGTACTTACTATGAACATACAATATTGTGTGCAATATTGACATATTTATAGCACTAAAACATAAAAATACTTAAGTTTTTAGAGCGAAAAAATTTAAAATATTTACGAATCTTTCATGTCATATGTATAATTTCCCTTTTATCGTTTTGTAGATAAATGCAAGATCCCTAAACCCCATCCTGAACCAAAACATACCAATTTCATACATAATGGACAGAAATGTGTAGGAAAATTACATTTTGAGCTGTTAATCCTACACCTACCTTTAAACCTACCCATAAACATTTAAAAAAAAACTCAGTACTGTTGACAGACAAACAAGCGTAATCACAACAATTAATTTATTGCGAAAATGTCATACCAAAAGTAGTTCAAATGATGATGAGTTGCAGTCGCAGTCCTCTCTGGCGGTAAATAATAGTTTTTTACAGAGCAGAATATGATGAATCCGGCTTCTCTACATGAAGGCGCACACTCATTCAAATGTCAATCCACTGAAACACGGCATGTCGCAATCTGTGACGAAGCAGGTGAGAGCCAATGAGCATTCGATATCAGTGCCGTAAACCATGTCGTAACGCTTCTCTTGGGTGGCGCAACATTCAAATTTAAATTATAATGAGCGCGAGCTTTGACTGTGACGATCGCTGCTGCTGAGAATGAAGTTTGATGGATAAAGGGCTGAATTTGGATCTGTTCCTTACAAATATATGGATTCTAAAGACATGTAGTACAGCAAACAAATAAAATGGGTGTGATTTGTGAATATATGTTGTGTTTTGATGTATCTTATGGTTGTATTGTCAGTCGCTGCATAGAAGAAAATGCCCTCTGTGTCTCACAGCAAACAAACTAAATATTACAAGTCACAAACAGAAATGTCATTTCATATTAAGTAGATGAGTAAAATGTATTCAAAAAATTTGACTAAAAACATGTATTGATATGACAATTGAATACATACAACAGATTTAAAACATTAATTCCATGATTTTATTACAGGGGAATTCATTTACATTCTAACTTTACGTTTTAGTCCTCTAAATACGTCAGTGTTGTACGTTTTTGTGTGTATGAAAACGTAAGTAAATGTACGTGTGGTAGAACCACATTTTATGTAAAAATACACACGTATTCTCATAAGATCATGTTAATTCCTATGTAATCTTTATGTACAAAGGTGCACTTTATTTTACACTCCTATTTTCATGTACTTTATCTGAACGTACTAATGAATATAGCAGTTAGTTCATGTGTAAGTTACACCTGGTAAGATCTGGTAATTCCTATGTAATGTTTATGTACAAGGATGCACTTTATTTTACAGTACTTTTTCCATGTACTTATTATGAACGTACTAGTGAATATACCAGTTAGTTAATGCGTAATTTACACATTACTTAGGGTGGGGTATGAGCATGGTACAAGATTCTTGAGTACTGGATGATATACTTTTGCAGTTCAACTTGCCTAATCTTTACAGGACAATAATTCATTTAATAGGGGTATTTTGATGACATACATACAGATCAATAACACTACTGTACTTGGTATACTCAGTTGTCATGTATCAAAAGCCTTGCTTAAAATGACTACTTAATAAGTATTAACACTATGAAGTGCTGTATAGTTAGTGCAGTGTATCATTTTGGTAAGCACATTTGTTTCACAGTAGTTAAGTAAGAGTCCGTTATTTGTGTAGTTACCATGTATATACCACTAGTAAGTACAGTAATGTGTCTTACTAGTTACCACACATATGTGCCTGTTATTACCCACACTTGTTTGTAAGTACAAAATATTTACCATGTACATGCCATTAGTAAGTATAGTAATGTGTCTGTTAGTTATCATATACGGACACTATAAGTGCCTGTTATTACCCCACAGTACTAAGTAGTTACCATGTTTGTACCATTGGGAAGTACAGCAGTGTTTCTTATTAGTTTCCATGTACATACAGTACATGTCAGGTAAGTACCTTGTTTTACCACTCTTTTACCTGTATATACAATATAATTACTATATATGTACCAGGAAAGTACACGTACTGTAAAATAAAATGCTACTCAAATTCCATAGCATGCTGTAGTGATTTTGGTAACACTTTAGAATACTGTATCGTACTTACTGCATAACTAATAAGGAATTACTGCAGAATTAATCGGTAGTTCGTCATTAACACTCAAGTAACTACTATTAACTACTAAGGAATATGTGTTAACTAATCAGTATGTCATAGCGTTTTTTAATTGTGTTAAGTAACTATTAGTTAATCAGTAACTAATCAATTCAGTCATGCCTCCTGAAGAACTACGATTAAGTAACTACTAATTCAGCTTCAGGAGGAATAACTATTAAGTAACTATTAATGAACTGTGAAACTCAGTATCAGGTTATGGCCCTTTCTTCTTTACTACTAATGTTAGTTGATTTACTTAGATTTATGCCTACTGTACTGATATATATATATATATATATATATCAGTATATATATATATGCTCTGCAAATATTGTTAAACATTCGTTCATTTGCGCCACTGTATGTTTCTGTCGGTGGGTGCTATAATGTTGCACGTCTAGCATCACATGCAGGTCAAAGTTTGAGCGCACACATGTAATATCTGTGAGTTTTGTAATATCTCCCGTTTTGCAAGAGAAAAGGGACTGGGATTCCAACTGTCAGCGGAGAGGTACATCGCTCTCGCATTATAACAATGCGCTGGCGACACTTACACTAAACACTGTAGATACCACATTAATGAACTGTAGAATTAGAAGAAAGTTGTTTATTCATTTATGTTTTTTAAACGAATGGTGAATTCTTCGTGTTTTTCCTCGTGCTCGACCATTTCCGTGGATGGCGCTTGAGAGTGTTAATTTTTTTATTCAAGTGTTGTCTGCAACCAGAAAATCAGGATGGATCCGTGACCTGCCAATACCTCAGGTATGTTTATGGCCTTATATATATTTTGTGTCTGTTTTTACTCAAGATATTTCACATTACTATTATAAAGTGATGCCAAATGAGTTCTGTATTTAAGGCAATGATCATTACCACATCATGCTCAAAGAATTACTTCAAACCCACTGATAATTAATAAAGAATTACCACATCATTCTCAAAGAATTACTAAGAACCTGGAACAGTATTCTAAAGTGAAAACAATGGGAACCCATTGATAATTAATGAAGAATTACCACATCATTCTCAAGGAATTACTAAGAACCTGGAACAGTATTCTAAAGTGAAAACAATGGGAACCCATTGATAATTAATGAAGAATTACCACATCATTCTCAAGGAACTACTAAGAACCTGGAACAGTATTCTAAAGTGAAAACAATGGGAACCCACTGATAATTAATAAAGAATTACCACATCATTCTCAAGGAATTACTAAGAACCTGGAACAGTATTCTAAAGTGAAAACAATGGGAACCCATTGATAATTAATGAAGAATTACCACATAATTCTCAAGGAATTACTAAGAACCTGGAACAGTATTCTAAAGTGAAAATATCCTTGTGCATAAGTAATAAAGCCTAAAGTAGTACTAACATAAAAAATGTAATTTTACTTTAAAAGATGACACATTTTAAGAACATTTACATTTATTGCAGTGTTAATAACATTTTCAAAAAAAAAAAAAAAAAAAAAAAAAAAATATTTCCATACTACAAAACAATGAAAAAAGTGAACACTAAAACAAGAAAACAATACCAAAATTTTACATCAGATTACTAGGAACTTACCAAATATAACAACAGAAGACAGCAAATATGTGTATGCCTAAACTTCAACTTTCAGCCAATGGTTCTCTAATACATCTAATTCATGTTATTTTTTTCTGGCAAAGGTCAATAAGCATGCCATTCTTCTTTTTTTTCCTCGATGATGCTTCGAAGTGGCTCCCTTGTGCACATTTCTTTGCACTGTTTGGCAAACTCTGACAGTTTCTGGCCTCTGTGGAACTTTTCACGCAATGTCTTGTAGGCTTCAGCATCACAATACTCCAGCTCTGCTATCGCTGCCGTATCCACAACCGTTTTTCGATCCACCCCACACTTGTGGTACGACACATTGATGTCCTAAGACACGAAACGATCGGTTTTTGTGAGAAACCGAACGGTATTTATATCAATTTTTAACTCTAATACACCACTATGTCCAACTGCCTTCATCCTTCCATGACGGAAGTGATCTCTAGCACACGTTGAAGTCTACGCGCGCGACATCACTTCCGTCCAGAATGCAATTTGACCTTATTAACATGGAGGATGAAGGCAGTTGGACATAGTGGTGTATTAGAGTTAAAAAATGATATAAATACCGTTCGGTTTCTCACGTCTTTCACGTTCGTTTCGTGTCTTAGGACATCAATGTGTCGTAATACAAGTGTGGGGTGGATCGAAAAACGGTTGTGGATACGGCAGCGATAGCAGAGCTGGAGTATTGTGATGCTGAAGCCTACAAGACATTGCGTGAAAAGTTCCACAGAGGCCAGAAACTGTCAGAGTTTGCCAAACAGTGCAAAGAAATGTGCACAAGGGAGCCACTTCGAAGCATCATCGAGGAAAAAAAGAAGAATGGCATGCTTATTGACTTTGCCAGAAAAAAATAACATGAATTAGATGTATTAGAGAACCATTGGCTGAAAGTTGAAGTTTAGGCATACACATATTTGCTGTCTTCTGTTGTTATATTTGGTAAGTTCCTAGTAATCTGATGTAAAATTTTGGTATTGTTTTCTTGTTTTAGTGTTCACTTTTTTCATTGTTTTGTAGTATGGAAATATTTTTTTTTTTTTTGAAAATGTTATTAACACTGCAATAAATGTAAATGTTCTTAAAATGTGTCATCTTTTAAAGTAAAATTACATTTTTTATGTTAGTACTACTTTAGGCTTTATTACTTATGCACAAGGATATTTTCACTTTAGAATACTGTTCCAGGTTCTTAATAATTCCTTGAGAATGTTGTGGTAATTATTTATTAATTATCAATGGGTTCCCATTGTTTTCACTTTAGAATACTGTTCCAGGTTCTTAGTAGTTCCTTGAGAATGATGTGGTAATTCTTCATTAATTATCAATGGGTTCCCATTGTTTTCATTTTAGAATACTGTTCCAGGTTCTTAGTAATTCCTTGAGAATGATGTGGTAATTCTTTATTAATTATCAGTGGGTTTGAAGTAATTCTTTGAGCATGATGTGGTAATGATCATTGCCTTAAATACAGAACTCATTTGGCATCACTTTATAATAGTAATGTGAAATATCTTGAGTAAAAACAGACACAAAATATATATAAGGCCATAAACATACCTGAGGTATTGGCAGGTCACGGATCCATCCTGATTTTCTGGTTGCAGACAACACTTGAATAAAAAAATTAACACTCTCAAGCGCCATCCACGGAAATGGTCGAGCACGAGGAAAAACACGAAGAATTCACCATTTGTTTAAAAAACATAAATGAATAAACAACTTTCTTCTAATTCTACAGTTCATTAATGTGGTATCTACAGTGTTTAGTTTAAGTGTCGCCAGCGCATTGTTATAATGCGAGAGCGATGTACCTCTCCGCTGACAGTTGGAATCCCAGTCCCTTTTCTCTTGCAAAACGGGAGATATTACAAAACTCACAGATATTACATGTGTGCGCTCAAACTTTGACCTGCATGTGATGCAAGACGTGCAACATTATAGCACCCACCGACAGAAACATACAGTGGCGCAAATGAACGAATGATTAACAATATTTGCAGAGCATATATATATATATATATATATATATATATATATATATATCAGTACAGTAGGCATAAATCTAAGTAAATCAACTAACATTAGTAGTAAAGAAGAAAGGGCCATAACCTGATACTGAGTTTCACAGTTCATTAATAGTTACTTAATAGTTATTCCTCCTGAAGCTGAATTAGTAGTTACTTAATCGTAGTTCTTCAGGAGGCATGACTGAATTGATTAGTTACTGATTAACTAATAGTTACTTAACACAATTAAAAAACGCTATGACATACTGATTAGTTAACACATATTCCTTAGTAGTTAATAGTAGTTACTTGAGTGTTAATGAAGAACTACCGATTAATTCTGCAGTAATTCCTTATTAGTTATGCAGTAAGTACGATACAGTATTCTAAAGTGTTACCGTGATTTTTACTTTGTCCATCCTAGGACACAAAGTAAAATAGGGATTGGTACTCAAGTCACCGCTGACGTTGTGATTTTTGGACACATATCTCTTAAGGTGTGGTTATGAGTACGTCAGATGACCACTTCCCCCTTTTTCCCTAGTTCAGGGCACCAGTCAAGGTCTGTTACCTTGGCAGTATGAGAACACTCCCAACAGGGGCTTTCATTCATTTAGAATTAATGTAAAGTGGTCAGCTGATTTATCTGAAAGATTGGTGATATTGCTAACTTGTAGAACCTCTTCTTTATTATCAGCAATGATAAAGGAATAAAGTGCATAAGCTACATAGAATACAAGTGATTAAGTTGGGTGTGGCTATGGAAGAGTTACGCTATCTTATGGAAAGATAAACTGTTTCTCTGAAAATAATAAGGTGGAGAACCTTATTATGCACCAAAAAAATAAACGAAAGATTATTTGTTATTAACTAACATCAGCTATATTACATCTAATGGAAATTAGGAAATTATATACTGATAATATACAACAATGCCAAGGTCTCTGGAAAGAGGTTTGGTTAAGTGATATTTACGTTCCACTTGGTCGAGTCCGATGACGGTGACGTCTTCCACTGGTTGTGCTGGGCGACAGTGCAGTGGGGAGAGGAGCCAGAATCTGTTTCAACAGTCTTGAACACGAAGCTCTGTGGGATGCTGATCTCCTGGAGCACCAAACGGTCCTAAAATCTGGAACATGCAGATGAGGCCCTGGTGTAGGTGCAGAAGGTCCTTAACAATCTGGAACATGCAGACGAAGGTACCTTGAAGTGAAGGTTTGCTCTCCTGAGCTTAACCTTGTTGCAGATGTCATTACTGTCTCGCTGGACGGAAACTCTGAACGTAGTGTTTGTTGATGTCTCTTTCCTCACAAGCTAGAGGCTCAGAACGTGGTCGTCTCTGTTGCTGCCTCACAAGCTGTAGGCTTAGATCACGGGATCTGTTGTTGTCTCTTCTGGATGGACCAGAGGCTCAGAACGGTATATCTGTTATGTCTTTTCCCTTCGCAGTGCAGACTCAGAACGATGTATCTGTTGTGTCTCAGCTTCGCAAGCCGGGACTCAGAACGGTATATCTATTATGTCTCACCCAATGGGAGACTCAGAACAATATCTGTTAATGTCTCACTCCTTACAGAGTTGGGACCCAGAACAAGGAGTGTCTGTTGAAAGGGTACCTTTATCCCTTTCGGATGAGGAGGAGTTTGCAATTTGGCGCTTCTCCATTCGAGTGCTGTGATTGGCCGCTGGCATCAGAGGGGACACACAAAGTGTGGCCCACCCTTCTCTCCCCTGTGGAACTCATTTGCATAAAGCACAAAGTTGGAAGTCTTTACAGTGTCTTTAAAGTTTACCAATGCATTTCTCACTTTCCAAACCACCACCAGAATACCTTTGGCAATATTCTAAACAAATAGAGACTAAACATGATGGAAAAAGATTGAACTGTAGTTTAAATCAGTTCCAAGGTTTTCAAACATAGTTTTGAATGGATTTGGATGGATCTTTGTGATCTCTCTTTGTTTCACCCATTTCTGCTAAGGTCCTGAGGAATTTTTATGGCGGGTCTGTGGCCAACCTTAGGAAGTAGTCTCTAGATGGGTGAAGGGTGAAGAGGTCTTCTTCTTGCCCTCTAAGAGGGGTCTGGATGTTGTCCTTACATCTTTATCTGATGGGGTTAGACAGTTTGTTTGTGTTAGGCCACCAAGATCCAGTCAAACTGTAGAAAATCTTTGTCTGCTGTTATGGACAGAGAGGGGCCCGACCATAAACTGGGCCCTAGAATGTGCTGTTCACTACAATGCGTTTTTCAAACAACCCATAATAGTTGACTTCCTGTTGAGGTGACATATAACTTAGAGTACAAAAGTTGTTAGGCCCGATGAGGTCTATATGTGTACCGAGTTTTATATTTGTATGTACAAGTGTGTTTGATATATAGACCACATTTTCAGACCCCATTCAAGGGGGCGCTGTCGAGCCCCCCTGCCACGCCCAGGTACCAGCTTCTGCCCGGCCCTGATGGCCGTGGATTCTGACCCGTGTGCAAATTTTCAAGAGTTTTTGAGCACGTTAAGGGCCCCAAAACCCCCCAAAACTTAGAAAAAAAATAATAATAAATATAGCTGCGAGCAGCAATGACGGGCCAAAGCCCGGTGGCACCACCACCCCGGTGGCTTCAGAGGAACTGTGCATGGCGGGCAATGGGCACAACAGCCACATCCATGAGATTGTTTAAACTGAGATGACTTTCATGTCATAGAATGTCGTAAATCAATTTCAAATGAGTGCAGAATATCATTCTAATCTGAAATGTCTGTGTTTTTCAGACAACCCCTATCAAAATTCTAGAGGAAATTATATATTATTATTTGTGCAAACTCCACAGTGCTCCGAGAAATCTAATCATATAATAATAATGAGCTGTTATTTGTGCACCAATCTTATTCACCAAAAGCATGCTTTCATTTAACTCCCTGAGGTCTGAAAATGCGCCGGCGCGTTTTGCAGGATTTTTTTCACATTGCAGCAAAACAGACTTAAAATACTCCGTAATTTCTTGTCATAGAGACATAAGTAATATATCAATTGAAACTATAGAATGTCTTCTTTTATTTGTGTACACTCAGAGTAAAAACACAATGTTGTGCTTTTTGTAAAATAAAGAAAACTAACATGATGCGTGATCTCTCGTCTCCCTCTGCACGAAGTCCAATCTGATAGTTCTCAGAAAATGAACTGTAACTTATGAATACTAATGACAAAAAAAAAGACATTTATGTCTAAAAAAAACTTTGAAATGTCAGGTTTTAAATGATTCAAGTCAAATCGAAAATAAACATTCTGTGTTTATGTAATCTGTATGAAAAGAGAGCCATGTCAGAAGTCCGTGATTCAGCTCATAATCCGCTAATGCGGCCACGCCCACAGAGCCAGCGCTATTCAGAGGCAAATACAGAGGCAATACTTGTATGCATTGTCCCAATCGTGTATTTATTTTCCTGAAAAGTGTTTATCTGGATGTTAAAGCCATGGTTAGCGACCTCTAGAAGACATGCCGTTAGTTCCTGGTTCCTTTTCTTCTTTATATGAATTTGTGGCCTAAAGGTGCACAGAGAGCGCCCTCCGGCTGCAAGTATGAATTGAAAACACCATTCCTGAAATGTCCTCTTCTTTTTTAGAATAATTTGTGGACTAAAGGTGTACAGAGCGCCCTACGGCTGCAAGTATGAATTGAAAACAGTATCCAGCACTCATAGTGATGATAAAAAATATTGAATAAATATTACTCCTCAGTATAGAATATTGACATAAACATATAAGAATCCATCAATATTTCTCCAAATGTGGATGCTTTTAAGCTAAAAGTCTATATGAAATGCCATAGAGGTTACATAATTGTTCAGACACTTTGCATCACAGAAATACATTATATTTTAAAGAATATAATAGAATACCATTATTTTAATTTGAGCTGAGACATGATTACAGAGGGTTTTTTCACAGCCTACCTGACTGAAAGGCCTCATTAATATGCAAGTCATTTCAGGTCATTATTATGTGATTCTTTTGTCTTCTCAGGTGTAAATGACCCATTATTCATGATGATTCACGCCTCCACGCATACTGTGTTTCTTGACAAAAAGTGTCTTACAAAAACTAAATCAATATATTGTTTTATAAAAACAAGTAGGTGTAGCGTGGAACGTGTTTAGCGTGTCACACTATTATAATATTCAATATAGGCTGATTGATCAGAAGAAAGGTGCGACTACTGGAGAGAGGAAGGTAATACAGCAGGTGAGTGATCAACCAACACTGAGCCTCTTAACTGAATAAAGCTGGATTTTATATTAGAAAACGGTTTTCTTGTTTTATTTTGAATAAATGAATCACCTATGATTACAATTTGTCAGTGTAAAATGAATTACAATGTTTCCTCTTATTACTCTTTGGAACTTTCTAGGCACAACTCAGTTGAAACAACTGTCATGCGATTGACATAGTAAGGGAAATCAAATAAAGAATCTTTGAATAGAAAATATTTGAATAGTCTGTAACCCAAATGAAATAAAATAAAATGTAACTTAATACTCAAACAAAAAGTTACAATCAATTATTCAAATATTCAGATAAACACTCAATATGATTCAATGTACAGAATGTGATTCAGTAAATTATCTTGCAAATTCGATAGATCACTTTTCCCTTTGAAAAATCAATAGCTTTTCAGCTGTGTAAATACTCAATGAACACTCAAGAACCAGTGAATTGGTTAAACAACCAGAGTCCATGAACTAAATGACTCAATTCAAAGAACCGTTGATTCTTTTGAAACAGTTTGAGTTCAAAGTTTACGTCCTTTGATTGTGAATCCAGAGGAAAATTAATGAAGATAACAGTTCTCAATGAGTTCAGGTCCCGTTTTCCCAAAAACAAAATGGAAAGGATTCTCCTACCAGTTTGGTGGTTCAAAAACACAGTTCAGCAGAGAAAACTGTTCCGTGGGCAGCTCGCCATGAACAAATTGCAACTCGTGCGTCCAGCATGAATTCATGAAACTCGTCACAGAAGAACTAAAATTTCACAAAAAAAACCCAGCCTTGTAGAAACACAATAATTAATAGGTTAACCCTCTGGAGTCTGAGGCTGATTTGGGGCTTGGAGAAGTTTTGACATGCTCTGACATTTGTGCTTTTTTCAGTTGTTCATAAAAATATTAATGGAAAAAGTGTCATTACACTGTATTCAGCACAAACTAGGCTACAATAATATGTGAGGAACATGTATGTACATGTTTGTGTTTTTGAAGGAATAACATTTATGCGTGGTTATTGAAAAAACAAAAAACTTAAGTCACTGAAATAAGGCCAAAAAAAGTATAGTAAATCTGTGTTCACAAGACTTTAGGGTATTGGAGGTTGTGAACTAGAGTTTTTGCTTCAAAATTATGTAAAAATTATGCTGCTTACTCCTTCATATAAAACAATATATTGATTTAGTTTTTGTAAGACACTTTTTGCCAAGAAACACAGTATGCGAGGAGGCGTGAATCACCACTGAAAATGGGCCATTCTCACCTGAGAAGACAAAAGAATTGGATAGTAATGAGCTGAAATGACTTGCATATTAATGAGGCATTTCAGTCAGGTAGGCTGTGAAAAAAACCTTCTGTGATGTCTCAAACTCATCATGATATATGAAACATACAGAAAAATATTATTACAATATAAAGTAATGGTTTTATATTATACTTTAAAATATAACGTATTTCTGTGATGCAAAGAGTCTGAATATAGGCTTTTAGTTTAAAAGCATGCACATTTGGAGAAATATTGGATTCTCATATGCTTATGTCAATTTTCTATACAGAGGAGTTATATTAATTTGATATTCATTGTCATTACTATGAGCGCTGGTGTTTTCAATTCATCCTTGAAGTCGGAGGGCGCTCTCTGTGCATTTTTAGTCCACAAATTCATCTAAAAGAAGAAGAGGCTATTCCATGAATGGAGTTTCCAATTCATACTGCAGCCGGAGGGCGCTAAAGAAACAAAAACTCATCTAAACTTCATCTATAGAAGAAAAGAAAACAGGAACTAACTGCATGTCTTCTAGAGATCGCTAACCATTGCTTTAACATCCAAATAAACACTTTTCAAGACAATAAATACACGATTGAGACGATGAATGCATGTATTGCCTCAGAATTTGCGTCTGAATAGCGCTGGCTCCGTGGGCGTGGCCGCATTAGCGGATAATGAGCTGAATCACGGACTTCTGACATGGCTCTCTTTTCATACAGATTACATAAACACAGAAGTTTTGTTTTCGATTTGACTTACATGATTTAAAACCTGACATCTTAACGTTTTTTTAGACATAAGTGTAATTTTTTTGTCATTAGTATTCACTAAGTTACAGTTCATTTTCTGAGAACTATCAGATTGGAGTTTGTTCAGAGGGAGACGAGAGATCACGCATCATGTTAGTTTTCTTTATTTTACAAAAGCACAACATTCTGTTTTTACTCTGAGTGTATACAAATAAAAGAAGATATTCCACAGATTAAAATGGTGTATAACTCTTAATTGTATGTGCAACATTGATGGAGTATTTTGAGTCTCTTTCACACTGATAAGAAAAAAACCACGGTGGTATCGCCGGCGATACCGTCAGACCTCAGAGTGTTAAAGGTGCTCTAAGCGATGTCACGTGTTTTTAGGCCAAAACATTTTTTTGTCACATACAGCAAACTCCTCAATCTCCTCACTATCCGCTAGCTGCCTGTCCCCTGAACACGCTGTAAAAAAGCTCTGAAAACGGCAAAAAAAAAAAACTGGTGCAGCCTGGACCATGAATCATAATAAACATGCTCCAGCCAATAACCGACAAGAATGATTTTAAATGCGCGTTCATGACTGTTTCAGGAAGCACGGAGGGGAGGGGGAGGAGGAGGAGGGAGGGTCTAGCTAGCCTCTGTTTTGTTTGACAACACTTCGAACGTCAACAGGAAGTTACTCCACCCAGGATCGCTTAGAGCACCTTTAATTGCACTATGTGTGGTATAAGATGAAAAAATAAAATAAAAAAATTAATTAATAGAGCCAAATCTCAGAAGCTGCAAAGAAAATTTTAATGTCAGTCGCAGGTAATAGCAAGGTACATGTTTAGATTTTTCTGCTCACTTATGCAAGCTTATTTTAAACAGCCACTTTTATAATCATGTGAAATTTACTTAAAGATTTTATTTTAATAAATTTGAATTATATCAATAAATAATTTATTTTAAAAATAATTTTAAGTGTAAAAATAATAATTGTAACTCGAACAAAATTTAGAAAACTACTCCTGTACAAACAGTGATAATAGTGTCATAGTTCAATTTCAAATGAGTCTGAAGTTATCATTTGCAGTGTGTTTTTATATTTTAATTAACCTAATTATCAAACTAATAATGTAATACTATGTTGTCAGTGGCCTACAAATACACTGGCTGGATTAGCTGCTTCAGGTGTGTATGATTAAGGGTTGGCACTAAACTCTGAAGCACAGTGAATCTACAAAAAAAGGGTTAAAAAATAACTGATCAGGGGTGTAAAATTCTCTCTCTCTCTCTCTCTCTCTGTCACACACACTCACACACACACGCACACACACAGACTGGTGTGAGGAGTCAGGGGAAGAGTAGGGGGGAGAGGAGTAGGGGGGAGAGGAGTAGGGGGGAGAGGAGGAGGGAGGGTGGGTTGCACATCGAGGGTTCCAAGATGGCGCCGGTGTTTGTGGCTTGCCGTCTGCTTCTCAGTTTGTTTGTCTTCACTCTGTCTGCTGTTTTGTGTTCCTCTGCTACGAGCTTGCCAACTCTGTTACAGTATGATCGTCAAACTTTGTTGGAGATTAGATCTTCGATGGGAAAGTTATATACCGTTTTGCCGAGCGGATTTGATGCCCATCTTCCTCCTGCTCGGTGTCAGTCGCCGTCCTGTTTCTGCCGGCTACCCTTTATTCCCCGCTGGAAAAAGCGCCGAAGAAGACGCGGAACTCGAGGTGGCTTTTTAGTCAAGTTAAAGGCAAGTTTATTTTCGCGGCAGTTGCCGTTTCAACGCTATTCCCTGATGGATTCTTTGAAGGGAAAGGATTGCTCTATAACTTTGCGCTCTATGGAAATACCATATCAATGGATTACTCCTGTGCTCCCTGCTACTTGCAGTGATCTCCCGCTGTCCCGTCTTCCTAAATTTCGCTCACGGAGAGTGAATTTGCAAAATCTACGTTCCCTGCAGTACGAATCGGGTGAGCAGAAACCATTAGCAAAGTTAAAGTTTGCTCTGATAAATGTGCGGTCACTCGCAAGCAAAACTTTCATTCTGAAGGATTTTTTCGACACTCAGAACTTAGACATCTTATTTCTAACAGAGACCTGGTTAAATACTGGTGACTTAAGTTCATTCTCGGAGTTGCTACCATCTAAGTGTGGTTTTTTGAACTCCCCGCGGGCCTCTGGTCGTGGAGGTGGTTTGGCAACTATTTTTAAGAGCAGCTTGAACTGTCGGACTCTGAACACCACGTATTATGCTAGTTTTGAGCTGCTGTTGTTTCAGTTGAATTCCTCAATACTCTGTGCTGTGATATATCGTCCTCCAAAATTCAACAAGGATTTTATACAGGATTTTACAGACTTCTTGGGCGATATGTGTTTAAAATATGACAAACTTTTATTAGTGGGGGACTTCAATGTGCATGTCTGTTGTTCATCAAATCCACTGGCTAAAGACTTTTTGGATTTAATTGACTCTTTTAACTTTGTTCAACATGTTCAGGGTCCTACCCATGAAAAAGGCCACACCTTGGACTTAATTTTATCTCTGGGCCTGTCTGTTGGGGATATTGAAATTCAAAATGCAGTCTTTTCAGACCATATGTTTATTTGTAGTAGCATTTCTACATCATGTGTCACTCAGTCTATTTGTTCTCCAGGTCGTCAGTTTCGTCATGTAACTCCAGCTACCACTGAGAGGTTTAAGACCTTATTTTCTGCATCAGACATTTTTGCTACTCTTGAAGGCTTTTGTGATGTTACTGCAGCCTTTGATAAATTTAATTCTACATGCTCCTCTATCTTAAACTCCATCGCCCCATTAAGGGCTAAGAGTGCTAAGACCAAATCTGATCCTTGGTTAACTGAGCATATATGTAATTTAAGACGAGCTTGTAGGAGAGCAGAGCGTAGGTGGAAGAAGGATAAGTTACAGGTGTCGTACACCATTTTAAAGGATGCCTTAGTTACCTATCAGAATGCTGTAAAATCTGCTAAAATGAATTACTTTGATGGGCTAATCTCAAGATATCATGGAAATTCAAGAGTATTGTTTAATACAATTAATTCTGTACTTAATCCTTCTGCCACTGGTTCTGCTCTTCCTGCTACAGCGTGTGATGACTTGTTGAATTTCTTTGTTCAGAAAGTTACTGATATTAGAATGCAGATTGTGCCTGTTTCTTTTAATTCTTTATCTATCTCTTGCCCATCAGTAATATTTAATCAATTTTCTCCTCTTTCACTTCAGTCGTTATCAAAGATAATTGGCCAGTTGAAATCTACAAATTGTTGTCATGATGCCATTCCGTCAAAAATTATTAAAGAGACTTTTGAGATTATTGGCCCAAGCCTATTGACATTAATAAATAAAAGTCTTACAGCAGGAGTAGTTCCTTCTAGTTTTAAGCATGCCATTGTAAAACCCCTTTTAAAAAAATCAAATTTAGATCCAAGTGTTTTTGCAAACTATCGTCCCATTTCTAAATTACCTTTTCTGTCTAAGGTCTTAGAGAAGGCTGTTTTAAATCAATTACAGGCCTTCTTAGTCAATAATGATATTTTTGAAAAGTTTCAATCCGGATTTAAAACAAACCACAGTACAGAAACAGCTTTGCTCAAAGTATTAAATGATATTTTGACTTCAGTTGATTCTGGTGATTCGGTGATTTTAATCTTATTAGATCTAAGGGCAGCATTTGATACTATTGACCACAATATTCTTATTAGTCTTTTAGAAAAGACTGTGGGTATCCGAGACACAGCTCTTGAGTGGTTCAGATCTTTTCTTTCTGATAGGACTTTTTCAGTTAACATCAGTCAATCCTATTCAAAATCTGCTCCTCTGAATTGTGGTGTTCCTCAGGGTTCAATCCTTGGTCCGGTCTTGTTTCTGCTGTATGTGCTGCCCTTAGGTTCTATTTTTAAAAAGCATGGAGTTTCCTTTCATTGTTTTTCTGATGATACTCAGGTGTATCTACCTCTACAGAAACACGACAAGACAATAATTGCATCCTTACTGAATTGTTTGCATGAAGTTAAACTTTGGATGAGCGCAAACTTTTTAAGTTTAAATGAAAGCAAGACAGAGATAATTTGGTTCGGAAAATCTGAGCCTCAAGGCCTTTCCGGTCTGGGGAACCTGGCTCCGTTCAATAAAGCGGTAGTTGAAAATCTTGGGGTTCAGTTTGACGTCTCTCTGAAATTTGACAAACAGATCAGCTCGGTGGTCAAGTCTTGTTATTTCCAACTGAGATTACTATCTAAGGTTAAACCATTTTTGTCATCTAGCAATCTTGAAAAGCTTATCCATGCTTTTATTTTTGTAAGATTGGACTACTGTAATTCCTTGTATGCAGGTGTGAGCCAATTACTGTTAACCCGTCTGCAGTTGGTGCAAAATGCCTCTGCTAGATTACTGAAGGGTGTTCGTAAACATCAACATATAACACCTATTTTAGCTACTTTACATTGGCTTCCAATTCACTACAGAGTTGATTTTAAACTACTTATTTTAGTTTATAAAGTTCTACATAATTTGGCTCCTTCTTATTTAAGTGATCTTCTGCATCTGCATAAACCTCAAAGGAACCTAAGGTCATCAAACCAGATGATTCTAGATGTTCCTAGAACTAGATTAAAAATGAGTGGTGACCGGGCATTTTCAGTAGTGGCTCCGACGCGCTGGAATAGCTTGCCTTTGTAACTTAGACTTTTACCTACATTAGGTTCTTTTAAAAGAAACCTGAAATTGTATTTATTGGAGTTGGCATTTGGCTCAACGCCTTGAATGAACTAAGTGGGTATCTTTTTTTTGCCTATGATGTTTGTTTTATTTAGCTTTTTTATGTCTCCTTGTGCTGTTGGTCTCCCCTTTCTAATTATTATTGTACAGCACATTGGTCAACCTGGTGTTGTTTTAATTGTGCTTTATAAATAAAACAAAACAAACAAACACATACCCCCTTTCCACCAGCACGAACCAGGTGCTAGTTCAGAGCTAGTGCTAGTGCCAGTTCGGAGTTGGTTCAACTGACGAGCCTTCTAAGAACCAGTTTGCCTTTCCACAGGCTAGAGAGCCACCACAGAGCCAGGTCTTGCATCACTGTATACGTCTCATATTTCACAGCAAAGCTAGCGCCGCAGCGCCAAACACAAATACACCAGGCTCGTTTGAGATGCATCGGCTTCTTGCAAAGCGATCGGCGCATGACATCAAAGCTCCGCGAGAACGATCCAAAAGTACAAGGAGTCGTATGCTCTACAAACGCTCCCGCGGACCTGCGGCACCCGCCAGATCGGTCCGCGCTGCTCCGATGCATCTCGAACAAGCCTTCTATCAACAATCGGATGTTTCACTACTGTTCATGCTCATGGCTTTGCGAACCTACATCGGCATCCAAACAAGGCTCGCCGTAATTTGTATATAGACGGAGATTACGATCGAGCTGCTATTAGCTCGATTAGCTGCTATTTCAAAAATGGCGGTCGCAAGTTTCTTGTTGGTCACGGCAACCCCGCCCCAGCCCCTGACGCAAACGGTTCTTACTTCTAGCCCAGCAATGTTTCGGTGCTACTTACGAACCACTTTTCCTGGTTCGGAGCTGGTGCTTTGTGTGTCGAAAGACAAAGAACTGATTTGAAACTAGGCTCTGGCTCCGAACCAGCACTCAAACTGCCTTGTTGGAAAAGGGGTAACAGAGAGAGTCTATGTCCATGTGTGTGTGTGTGTGTGTGTGCGTGAAAAATCCACATTCAAACCAAAATATCTGACTTCCTGTTGGTCAGAACTAATGACTGTAAATTAGAAAGTTGTCCGGCTTAATGAGAACAATAAGTGTACCGAGTTTGGTGACTGTAGGTTAAACTAACCCCCTCACTTTTGTCAAAAGGTGGCGCTGAAGAGCCCCTGCTCCCCGACCATTTCTAAGGCTTTGCCCATGTCTACTATATGACAATATTGATGTGTGTGTTGAGTTTCATCCAATTTGAAGCATGTTAAGGGCCTCAAAAATGCCCAAGAATATTATTAAAGTCCCTGTAAAGTCAATTCTGAGAATTCTTTCTAAACACTTTATAAATGTTACAAATGTATTGCTGAAACACATTACAAAATCTGTGAATTGTGTAATGATTAATTGTGAAGTTAGAGCGTTAAACAGTTTTTCACCAAGTCTCTGCTCAGGATTTTTTGGGCGGAGCTAAAACGGGGGTCTAATGACGCACATCGTCCCCCGAGCATAGCCCCTCCCCTAACACTATATAACTGTCGATGACGCACCGAGCGTGGCGCCGCCTCTACAGCAGTTCACTCGCTCAATCTCGAGTGTCATTACAGTCATACAGCTCTTTGCACATTTAGCTAGTAATGCCTTCGTCACGCAAATGCATATTACATGGTTGTTATAATGTACAATATGCTCGTTCTCCTTATTTAAATTTCCTAAAACGATGATATGAAGGATTCTAAAGTGATCGTTCTACACCGGATAATTTTACAAACTTTCATCAGACAGCTGGGATTCACAGATAATCCGCTGTTTTTGGTGAATGTGACTGTACAGACCTCGGCCCCCCCTTCCGCCTCGGCCTTCTTACCGTCCCGACGATAACCGATGATATATGAGGCCGGATAGAGTCTCTCCCGTCCTGGCCTTCATCCTCCCGTCTCGCGGCACCGTCATTTGTCGACTCGACGACAGTCCGGCAGTACGTTACGTCCCCAATGAGTGCAAGTTGTCGTGTGTGTTTATGTTATAATTAGTAGGTAGTCCACAGTAACTCTACTAAAATGTGGAACCCTCTAACGTGATTCTTTTGTTTATATGCATCAGTATATTTGACTCATTAGACAAGTAAGTTGAGATGGCAGCTCTCGCGAGTGGGTGTGGTTTCAGCGCCGACAGCGGACACGCCCCCAGCGTTTGAGAGCAGAGAGCGCTGCCTATTTTTTCGAGATTTTGATAACTTATTTCATTTACTTGCAGATTTTTTTAATCATTCAAATTTGGCTGGGTGGTTAATAACACATTTTTCTGTGGTGTGACAAGCTCAAAACACATACTTTAAAATGACTTTACAGGGACTTTAAAGTTTGACGTGTTGCCATGGCAATAATATTTAAGATATCAAAAATATATTTACAGGTTTACATCTGCCATGTTTTGACATTATTGTGATGAAGTTTGAAGCAAATCGGGTAAAAATAAGAGGGTGATCTCAAGGCATTTTTAAAAAGTGATACACTTCCTGCACATTTCCTGTTTCCTGTTTTCATGTCATTGGATGTCATATGTCACTTTGAAATGAGTGCAGTTATCTTTTGCAGCTCAAAATTTTGTAAGTCTAAATTCAGTGTACATCTCAGTCCAGTATTTTTGTTTTTTTGTTTTTTTACATATATATTTTTCTAAACCAATACACCCCCTTCCCCCCAAACACACACACTTAACATGACACACACACACACACACACACACACACAGAGAGAGAGAGAGAGAGAGACAGAGAGAGAGATGCAAAGTGATTTAAGAACCAGTTGGAGATGATTCAATATCATTTTAAACAAGAATAAAATTTATACTGAAATTAGTCTTTGATAATCTCAATATATACATTCAATAATACTAACTAAACGTCATCATTAGCAGTTAAAAATCTTATATGCCCAGATGAATTTATCTTAAGGTCTTTCACACTACTATTAACAAAATTATTAAACTAATTATATAAAACTCTATAGTCAGTGCACTACAAATGAACTAGTTCTATGCCTATATTTTGTTATTAAAATTTATAGAAGAGAAGGCCTGAGAGATTCCCTATCCTATAATGCAGTCAAAAGGACACAGCAATGAAAGGGTTAAACCTGCAAGACTCTAAAACACACACACACACACACACACACACACACACACACACACACACAGAGAGAGACACACACACACACACACACACACACACACACACACACACACACACACACACACACACACAAGTAAACCTGATGGTGCAAGGGGGAGGGGAAGGAGAGAGGGAGAGACAGAGACAGACTGAGAAGATCATTTTAAGCAACAACAACAAAAAAAACAAAACATCTAAATTGTGACATAAAGTAGTCTTTGATAAATGCTTAAACATACCTGCACATACAGTATATAATAAAAAAGGAAATTCATTGCTCTGTCTATCTAAACTCTTGCTATATTGCAAGATTTATCCAACAATGTTTAAAAATAGGTATATGCTGCCCTCTAGTTGTTACTCTATGTATGACATTTATTCATTTTTCAATCAGATATAATTAATCTGCCTATTTTTAAATTCCACATGCTTTTTGAATTGAAAAAAAAAAAATGAATAAAATGTGTTTATTTGAAACATTTCTATTATTCTATATAAATTAATTGTGTATAGTGTTTTTTATAGAAAATTAGTCATTCCGTTTCCCTTTTTTGACATTAACTTCATCTCTCACCATGGCAATACCGTTCGAGATATCCAATATCCATTCGCAATTCAGTATCTTCAATGTTTTAGCACCATGGTAAAAAATGTTTGGTCTCAATCGAATAAACCCCCTAGAAGTAGTAGCTTAACATTCAGAGCTTGTTTATTCAAAAAATCCAAATTCAAACCAAAATAACTGACTTCCTGTTGGTCGGAGCTAATAACTGTAAATTAGAAAAATTGTCCGGCTTGATGAGAACAATATGTGTACCGAGTGACTGTAGGTAAAACTACCCCCCCCCCACACACACACACTTTTATCAAACGGTGGCGCTACTGAGCCCCTCCACCACGCCCATTTCTATGGCTTTGTCCATGTCTACTGGTTGACAATATTGATGTGTGTGTCGAGTTTCATGCAATTTGAAGCATGTTTTTCAAACAATCCGTAATAGCCGACTTCCTGTTGGGCGGAGCTAATGACATAGTGTGCGGAAGTTGTTCGGCCCGATGAGATCTATATGTATTCTGAGTTCCCTTTCAGTCGGTCACGTTCGACGTACGTCAGTAGTGACTGACGAATTGGGATATCGCTAGAGAGCCCTATCAGCTTCGAGTGAACTAAAACAAGCCAATGGAATTGGCGTGCGATATTTGCATAATGTGCACCGCCTCCGACAGGTGTATATAAATAGGAAGCAGATGCAATCGCACTGTCTTTCGCTTCGGAGCCAACAGTTGGTGTCCAACTTCAGACTTCACAAGAGTGAAACTAGACAGCCTTGGAGATTCAGCGTCTGTTTGTGTTGGCGTTAAGGCACAACAGCGAGGTCGCGAGCTTCCCGGGGAGCCTGAGCTAAGCTCTCAACTGCTGTTTTAACAGCAACTGAATTCCCATATAAAACGCAGTTGTATGTTGCGATTTGGGCCGGTTCCTCCCGGTGTGTTCGGGGAGGGGTGTACCCGAACACATTGCGTCACTCCCTGTGTGCTTCAGCACGAAAGAGCTGACTCTTCCCCTTCTAAAAGAGCTTCACGGACAGACACTGCATCTTTTTCAAGACATCATTCTGTCTGTGCGTTTCTGGAGGCGGTCGTTTCCTATCCTCATTGACGGCCACAATCACTTTCTCTCATGTCTGCTTAGCGTGCTGAGACTGTGTTTGTGGGTGGTTCATATTCTCTTATGAGAATATGCCTACGTCGGCGCGTTGTTTGTCTCGCCTTTCTCGTAAGGGCTTGAGCGTTCAGCGCGCCGTGTGCCGTCGAGCTGCCGGCTGACAGCGTGCGTTGCCATGGCAACCCTGCGCGTTGTCTGGCGCTCTAGATGCACGGTCGAGACTTGAGCGCCTTTAATGAGGTGGAGTCCCCTCACTTATTCCCTGATCTAGTTTATTTTTCTGAATCAGAAAAATACTACTTTGGTTAATAAGCCTGGGTGACCAGAGGATCACAGTGGGGCAATACCCGCCGAGTCATTCTCCGTGGGCCCCCCACTCCTCTAGTGCATCGCAAACGTGCTGTGACTGTCCGTGGGTGGTTCATGCTTGGTACAACATGGCCACGTCGGCTCCCAGTGCGCCGTGTGTCGTCCAGTTGGACGGCCACGTTCACTGTCCAACATGGCTGGTAGCTTCTGCTTGGATTGCTGGTCCTTCTCATGAGGGACCTAGCCTCTTAGTCTGGGCTCCAGCAGAGGATCAGATGTCGACTGTTACATTGGAGAGAGTATTGTTGGGCTCTGAACTTGAAGATGATGCTGAGCGTCCCACAGTTGTGATGTGCTCATGCTGAATCAGATTCAGACTTTACAACCATGCTTTCCCGGGCCCCTGGGGGCGTTGTGCGGCGCGTACCCGCCTTGCCCCGCCCCTGTCTTTAGCCCAGACGTGCATGGAAAAACTTGCCAGTTTGTAGCCTCTTTGGTGTCAAATATGGTACGCCAAAGGGGCCATAATCTGCATTACAAGTTTTTTCTCTCTCACTACCCTTTAGGGTGGGGTGGCAGTGCTACGGGCACACCACCTCTGCCCTGCATGGGTCTTGGCCCCTGGCAAGTCCGTGGTACGCCAAAGCACTCATTGCATGTGGGTAGTTCTGAGTCAGGGTTGAGCTACGCATGATCCAGGTCATAGCGCAGGCCCCTGGCCAGACAATGTCCACTGTGGTGGTCCGGAAACACCCCTGGCTAGTCTTGCTGGGATGTGTCATTGTCAAAGTACACTTTCTCGACGCACTCATCTCACAAGCTGGCCTAAAACCTAGCCCGCTCCCCACGCAGCCAACCCAGTTGGTTAGCGGGAGACGGTCCTGGGGATATGGCGACCTGAAGCTGAAGTAAAAAGATCTTTCCCCGGAGGAGGGCCGGGTGGAGAATTCTGGTCTGTTCCGCCACTGGCTCTCCGGAGTCCAGCGGTACCCACGAATAGAACTGTTATCTGATCCTCCAGGTCCCAAGAGGGTGTGGCTGGTAGTGTGCAAGGCCCCGCCTTGCCGCTCTCAGCCCCCCCTCACATCACCAGCAGGTGGCAGTGTGATGGTGCAGGCCGTGCCCCGTGCGCCGTCTCCCATACGCACTGCTGCCTCGCAGAGTCTGACCACACTCCGGGCCGCTCCCATGCCATCCGAGTCGGGTCCCCGTACTCTACCTCGCTGCCCCACCCCCGGTGCGTCTGTGGTGCCTTTGGTCCCGCTGGCTCGGTGTCTGGAAGCGTGGATAGCGCTCCCCAGCCCGTCCAGCTGGCTCATTCGTACCATCAGACTCGGCTATGCGATTCAGTTCGCCCGGCGTCCCCCGGTTTTCAGGGGTGTCCACTACACTCAGGTGTCATTGGACAATGCACCTGTTCTCCAGGCGGAGATTGCTGTCCTCCTGGCGAAGGATGCAATCGAGCCGGTCCCTCCAGCCGATATGAAGTCAGGGTTTTACAGCCCCTACTTCATTGTACCGAAAAAGGGCAGTGGGTTACGGCCAATCCTGGATCTGCGCGTCTTGAACCGGTACCTTCGCAAGTTGCCGTTCAAGATGCTCACGCAGAAGCGCATTTTCGAATGCATCCGTCCCCAGGATTGGTTTGCAGCGATCGACCTGAAGGACGCGTACTTTCATGTCTCGATTCTGCCTCGCCACAGACCCTTCCTACGGTTTGCGTTCGAGGGTCGAGCATATCAGTACAAAGTCCTACCCTTCGGGCTGGCCCTGTCGCCCCGCGTCTTCACAAAGGTTGCAGAGGCGGCCATTGTTCCCCTCAAGGAACAAGGCGTTCGTATTCTCAACTACCTCGACGACTGGTTGATCCTGGCCAGCTCGCGAGCGCAGTTGTGCGAACACAGGGATATGGTTTTAGCTCACCTCAGCCGGTTGGGGCTTCGGGTCAACTGGGACAAGAGCAAACTCTCCCCCGGGCAGAGGATCTCTTATCTCGGTCTCGAGCTAGACTCGGCTCCTCACCGAGGAACGCGTCCAGTCAGTGTTGACCTGCCTGAGCACGCTCGAGCGCAGGACAGCGGCCCCACTGAAACTATTTCAGAGGCTCCTGGGGCATATGGCATCTGCAGCCGCAGTAACGCCGCTCGGATTGCTCCATATGAGGCCGCTTCAACGCTGGCTTCGAGGCCGGGTCCCGAGATGGGCGTGGCAGCGCGGTACGCTCCGTGTCCCCGTGACACCGAACTGCCGTCGCACCCTCATCAGGTGGTCGGATCCCTCGTTCCTGCGGGCGGGAGTGCCCCTGGAACAGGTGTCCAGGCACGCTGTGGTCTCCACAGATGCCTCCGCCACCGGATGGGGGGCCACGTATAACGGGCATGCAGCATCGGGTCTGTGGACGGGGCCCCAACTGCATTGGCATATCAATTGCCTGGAGTTGCTAGCAGTACGTCTTGCACTGGGCCACTTCAAGGAGCTGCTGTCAGACAAGCACGTACTGGTCCGCTCGGACAGCACTGCGGCCGTTGCGTACATCAACTGTCAAGGTGGTCTACGCTCCCGTCGCATGTCGCAACTCGCCCGCCATCTCTTGCTGTGGAGTCAGAAGCATCTGAGGTCCCTTCAGGCCACTCATGTCCCAGGTGTGCTCAACCGTGCAGCCGACGAGCTCTCACGGCAGCCTCCACTTGTGGGCGAGTGGCGGCTCCACCCCAAGGCGATCCAGCTGATTTGGCAGCATTTCGGCGAGGCCCAGGTAGACCTGTTTGCCTCCCCAGAAACTGCCCACTGCCAGTGGTTCTATTCCCTGACCGGCGGCACGCTCGGCACGGATGCCCTGGCACACAGCTGGCCCCAGGGTCTGCGCAAATATGCGTTTCCCCCAGTGAGCCTTCTCGCACAACTCCTGTGCAAGGTCAGGGAGGACGGGGAGCAGGTCTTGTTAGTGGCGCCGTACTGGCCCACTCTGACCTGGTTCTCGGACCTCATGCTCCTCGCGACAGCCCCACCCTGGCCGATTCCTCTGAGGAAGGACCTCCTGACTCAGAGACGGGGCACCCTATGGCACCCGCGTCCCGACCTGTGGAACCTCCACGTGTGGTCCCTGGACAGGATGCGGAGGTTCTGAGTGATCTCCCGCAAGCGGTCGTAGACACCATCACTTCCACTATAGCTCCTTCCACGAGGAGCCTCTACACACTGAAGTGGAACCTATTCGTCGAATGGTGCGCCTCTCGCCGAGAGGACCCCCGATTATGCTCGGTCAGATCCGTGCTTTCCTTCCTGCAAGAAGGGTTGGAGCGAAGGCTGTCTCCCTCCACCCTGAAGGTGTATGTTGCCGCTATCGCTGCACGTCACCACGCAGTTGAGGGTAAGTCCCTGGGGAAACACGATCTGATCGTCAGGTTCCTGAGGGGGGCGAGGAGACTGAATCCTTCTCGCCCTTCCTCCATACCTTTTTGGGATCTGACCCTGGTTCTTACATCTCTCTGGGGTCAGCCCTTCGAACCTTTGCAATCAGTCGAGTTAAAAGCACTGTCTCTCAAGACCGTCCTCCTGGTTGCATTGGCTTCTCTGAAGAGGGTAGGGGATCTGCACGCATTTTCGGTCGATGAATCGTGCCTAGAGTTCGGGCCCGGCGACTCTCACGTCATTCTGAGACCCCGGCCCGGATATGTACCCAAGGTTCCTACCACTCCCTTCAGAGATCAGGTAGTGAACCTGCAAGCGCTGCCTTCGGAGGAGGCAGACCCAGCCCTAGCTTTGCTCTGTCCCGTCCGCGCTCTGCGTGTGTACGTAGACAGAATGCGAAGCTTCAGGACCTCAGACCAGCTCTTTGTCTGTTACGGAGGCCAGCAGAAGGGAAAGGCTGTCTCCAAGCAGAGGATGGCCCACTGGATAGTGGATGCCATCGCCTTGGCGTACGAGTCCCAAGGCGTGCCTTGTCCGCTTGGATTGAGAGCCCACTCCACCAGAGGAGTGGCCTCTTCCTGGGCGTTGGCTCATGGCGCCTTGCTGACAGATAACTGTAGAGCTGCGGGCTGGGCGACACCTAACGCGTTCGCTAGATTCTATAGCCTACGTGTAGAGCCGGTATCTTCCCGTGTACTCGCTTCCACTAGCCGGTAGACGCGTTGAACCCGCTCTAAGTGTCGGCTTGCAATGCCATTCCCGCCCCCTGGGCCGGATACGTGCATCTATTGACTCCAGTCGTGTTCCCCACTTGGCGAACCCTGTTGAGTTCCTCCGCCTCCCCCTTCGGCTCGGACATTGCGGAGTGTCTGATGCCAGGCCAACATCCGTCCCTGACATTGTCTGTTGGCTGGGTTCCATATGTCGTGACTCCTCTACGTGAGCGGTCCCATATGTGTAATTGTCCATGGGTTAAAACTCCCTACGGCGAGTCTGTGTCTTTCCCTTAGCAGAGCCAGCTCTGCTGTCACCTGTCAGACGAGTCTCCCCCTACCCAGGTGGAGCCATCCCAGGGACTCCATATGCGTACTGCCCCCCGGGCCAGTCCATATGTGTATTCTCCACGTAAACTCCTCCCCCATTGGGTAGGTAGTGGCCTCTGCAGCGTCCCCTACGGGTTTGCTTCCCCAGTGTAGTCTAGTTTACTTAGTGGGTATGTCGGAACAGCAGTAGACTCTCTCTGACGTACGTCAAACGTGACCGACTGAAAGGGAACGTCTCGGTTACGTATGTAACCCTCGTTCCCTGAAGGAGGGAACAGAGACGTACGTCCCGTCGCCACAGTTTCTGTACCCTCGCTGTTGTGCGGACACCAGTTGTCTCCTCAGCGAAAAACAGAGTGCGAATGCATCTGCTTCCTATTTATATACACCTGTCGGAGGCGGTGCGCATTATGCAAATATCGCACGCCAATTCCATTGGCTTGTTTTAGTTCACTCGAAGCTGATAGGGCTCTCTAGCAATATCCCAATTCGTCGGTCACTACTGACGTACGTCTCCGTTCCCTCCTTCAGGGAATGAGGGTTACATACGTAACCGAGACGTTTCATATATATATATGTGCTAGTATGTAACCAGGATTTCAGATTCAGTTCAAGGGGACACTGTTGAGCTCCCCTGCCACGCCCGGGTACCAGCTTCTGCCCGGCCCTGATGGCCGCAGATTCTGACCCGTGTGCAAACTTTCAAGAGTTTTTGAGCACGTTAAGGGCCCCAAAAACCCCAAAAACATAGAAGAAAATAATAATAATCCTAAGGAAAACACAATAGGGCCTTCAGCCCTTTATAGGGCTTTGGCCCTAATAATCCTAAAGAAAATAATAGGGCCTTCAGCCATTCGGCTTTGACCCTAAATATAGCTGCAAGCAGCGATGACGGGCCAAAGCCCGGTGGCACCGCCACCCCGGTGGCTTCAGAGGAACTGTGCACGGCAGGCAATGGGCATTAAAAACAGTTAAACATAAAAGGACTTTGTCAATTTCAAACCACATTTACTGCAGCAGCTGATGCTCCTATGATCACAAACCACAACAGCCACATCCATGAGATTGTTTAAATTGAGATGACTTTCATGTCATAGAATGTCATAAATCAATTTCAAATGAGTACAGAGTGTTTTTTGACCTCCCTGAGCTGTTGTTTGTGCACCAATTTTATGCACCAAAATCATGCTTTCTTTTAATTTTAATACGTGTGGTATAAGATAAAAAATAAAATGAAAAATGAATAAATAGAGCCAAATCACAGAACCTGCAAAGACGATTTTAATGTCAGTCTCAGGTAATAGTAAGGTACATGTCTAGATTTTTCTGCTCACTTATGCAAGTTTATTTTAAACAGCCACTTTTATAAATATGAAATTTACTGAAACAGGGGTTTTTAATAAAAGAGAGAGAGAGTCTACGTCTGTGTGTGTGTGTGTTTGTGTGTGTGTGTGTGTGTGTGTGTGTGTGTGTGTGTGTGTCTGTGTGAAAAATCCACATTCAAACCAAAATATCTGACTTTCTGTTGGTCGGAGCTAATGACTGTAAAATAGAAAGTTGTCCAGCTTAATGAGAACAATATGTGTACCGAGCTTGGTGACTGTTGTTTAAACTAACCCCCCACTTTTGTCAAAAGATGGCGCTATAGAGGCCCTCCTCCCCACCTGTTTCTACGGTTTTGCCCATGTCTACTGGTTGACATCTCTGACGTTTGTATTGAGTTTTATGCAATTTGAAGCATGCTAAGCATCTCAAAAGCTTCCAAAACGAAAATTAAAGGTTGATGTGTTGCCATGGCAACAGTGTTTGAGATATCACGATTCTTTTTGCAGGTTTATATCTGCTGTGTATTGACATTACACTGATAAAGTTTGAAACAAAACGGGTAAAAAAAAAAAAGAAGGTGATCTCTAACCATTTTGAAAGTGACACACTTCCTGCTGCCAATTGGTGGCGCTATAACTTTGAATCACAATAGTCACATCCATGTGATCAGTATCCTATAACGAACACACAGGTGAAGTTTCATAAAAGGCAATCAATGTATGTAGACGTTATAACACACTTCCTGTTTCCCTTTTCTCGCCATAAATTCGTTGCCTCGCCACAGCCCAACCTTTTGAGATATCAAAAATCCGCTCGCAATTTAGCATCCTCAATGTCTTGACTTCATGCTTACCGAGTTTGGTGGTGATCGGATTAATTGTCTAGGAGGAGTATATCAAATTCCAGAGCATGCATTTTCCAAACAACCCATAATAACTGACTTCCTGTTGAGCTGGCTTATAACTTAGAGCATGAACGTTGTTAGGCCAGGTGATGTCTATATGTGTACCGAGTTTCATACAAATACGTGCAAGCATGTTTGATATATGGACCAAATTTTTAGACACAATTCAAGGGGGCGTTGTCGAGCCCCCCTTCCACACCCAGGTACCAGGTACTGCCATGCCCTGATGGCTGACGATTCCGACGTGTGTGTAAGTTTCAAGAGTTTTTGAGCACGTTAAGGGCTCCAATAGTCGAAAAAAAAAAAAAATTCCCAAGGAAAACAATAGGGCATTCAGCCATTCAGCTTTGGCCCTAATAATCCTAAAGAAAACAATAGGGCCTTCAGCCATTCGGCTTTGGCCATAATAATCATAAAGAAAACAATAGGGCCTTCAGCCATTCGGCTTTGGCCCTAATAATAATAATCCTTAGGGGATCAAGAGGGCCCTTCGTCATTACATTGGCTTGGGCCCTAATAATCCTTGGAAGATCAAGAGGGCCCTGCACCATTCTTGGCTTGGGCCCAAATTAATCTTTATATCTAAGACACATTTAGTTTTTTTAGTTTTTTTTAACCCTCTGGAGTCTGAGGCTGATTTGGGGCTTGGAGAAGTTTTGACATGCCCTGACATTTGTGCTTTTTTCAGTTGTTCATAAACATATTAATGGAAAAAAGTGTCATTACACTGTATTCAGCACAAACTAGGCTACCATAATATGTGAGGAACATGTATGTACATGTTTGTGTTTTTGAAGGAATAACGTTTATGCATGGTTATTGAAAAAACAAAAAACTTAAGTCACAGAAATAAGGCCAAAAAGGTATATTAAATCTGTGTTCACAAGACTTCTGGATATTGGAGGTTGTAGACTAGAGTTTTTGCTTCAAAATGATGTAAAAATTATGCTGCCTACTCCTTCATTTATAACAATATATTGATTTAGTTTTTGTAAGACACTTTTTGTCAAGAAACACAGTATGCGTGAAGGTGTGAATCATCATGAATAATGGGTGATTCTCACCTGAGAAGACAAAAGAATTGCATAATAATTACCTGAAATGACTTGTATAATAATGAGCTATTTCAGTCAGGTAGGCTGTGAAAAAACCCTCTGTGATCATGTCTCAAGCAATCATGGTGTATATCAAACATACAGAAAAAACAGCAATACTGTGAAATATTATTACAATTTGAAATAATGGTATTCTATTATATACTTTAAAATATAATGTATTTCTGTGATGCAAAGTGTCTGAACAATTATGTTACCTCTATGGCATTTCATATAGGCTTTTAGCTTAAAAGCATGCACATTTGGAGAAATATTGATGGATTCTCATATGTTTATGTCAATTTTCTAGACAGAGAAGTAATATTTATTCAATATTTATTGTCATTACTATGAGCACTGGATACTGTGTTTTCAATTTATGCTTGTAGCCGGAGGGCGCTCTGTGCACCTTTAGTCCACAAATTCATCTAAAGAAGAACAGGAACCAGGAACTAATGGCATGTCTTTCAGAGATCGCTAAGCATGGCTTTAACATGCACATAACACTTTTGAAGACAATAAATACACGATTGAGATGATGTATGCGTGTATTGCCTCTGAATTTACATCTGAATAGCGCTGACTCCGTGGGCGTGGCCGCATTAGCGGATAATGAGCTGAATCACGGACTTCTGACATGTCTCTTTTCATACAAATTACATAAACACAGAATGTTTGTTTTCAATTTGACTTACACGATTTAAAACCTGACATTTCAACGTTTCTTTAGACATAAGTCTAATTTTTTTTGTCATTAGTATTTACTAAGTTACAGTTCATTTTCTGAGAACTATCAGATTGGACTTCGTTCAGAGTGAGACGAGAGATCACGCATCATGTTAGTTTTCTTTATTTTACAAAAAGCACAACATTTTGTTTTTACTCTGAGTGTACACAAATAAAAGAAGATATTCTATAGTTTCAATTGATCTATTACTTATGTCTCTATGACAAAAAATGACGGAGTATTTTAAGTCTGTTTTGCTGCCATGTGAAAAAAATCCTGCAAAACGTGCGTTACCCGACTCCAGAGAATTAATAACATTATGTTCAGATGTGCTTATGGGAGAACTACGGCTAAGTCCAAATGGATCTGTTTGCGTCTTGAGAGACGACTCACTGTCCACTGTGGTTCTCAATGTCAAACCCAGCACCTCTTGGGCTGGACACTATGGTACAGCCGTGGCCGAGGCTACCGCTGTACGCAATTCCCCCAATTGCGCTGCTCCCGGGAGTTCTGGTGGTGAAAATAATCACTACACGGTTGCTCTGATAACTAGGGTGGGTATCATTCAGGAATTGGTATCGAAGTCAAGGTATCTGTATCGATATAGAACATTTTTGAACAATACCCAGCCCTAGTTATCAGAGCAACCGTGTAGTGATTATTATAGAGGGAGCTGTGCAGCTACTGCAGCTTGTGTATATTCAGGGTGCGAACTACGGGGGAGCTAGTCTCCCCTTAACAAGACATCGGCTCCCCTGAAAATGTGATTTGTGAAATTTTGGGTGGTCTCAAAAAATATTGACAATGTGTTATTTTGACGTGCAATTTCAGTTTTGTGTAATGTGATCATCGTGGATTATTATGTGGAAAATTGCAAAAATATTCTTTCATTCATGATGCTGATTTAAACCTAATTCACTTCAATAAAGATAACTATATATGCCATTCTTGTCATGAACATCAAGGTGTGGGGACGCTGCAGTGCAAATTCCACTCATGTTTAGTACATGTTAACTCGAAGCAAAGGAAGACCCAGGCCTGTGTTAAGGCAAATAATATACACTAAGCGAAACTCAATAGAACGTTCCATTGCAACACCGGCGCCCAGCAGCAGCCCTGCGTTTCCGCCATTTTGGAGTGAAAGCCACTTGATGGTGCACTAGTTTCTATGGCAATATCAGCTGCTTTAAAAAAACGTACATTAAAGCTGAAATCTGAATCCAATCTGAATGATGACAACACAGAATAAAATACTATCACTAGTGATCATTAAATCTTTTTAACAGTTTATTTTACAGACTTTGTGTTTAAGTCTTCCACTTTTTTCACAAAACCGTTGGTCTCTAGAAACCCAGTCAGTTTGGGTTAAAATTCTTTGAAGTTTAAGTATTAGCATTATAACACTGAATTAATGCCAACATATGAAATTAAATTAAGGACATGCATCAGAAAAATTGGGAATTTTGGACAATAAATATATAACAGAAAATAACAGCTTGTTTTTGCAGTGTTGTATGTTAAAGCAAAAGTTTTATTATGCGATAATGGACACAGCAATGCATCATGTATTATAAGATTATTATGTTTGTAGCGTGATCCATTAAAACGTACAATATATATATTTCAATTCAGATAGTGGAGTAACACTATTATTATTCCATTAGGTATGATCTATATTGTTTGCTGCAAACATGATGATCTTAAATTTATTAATTATTAATTTACTATTAATAAATGTGTAAAGTTACATAAAATGGAAATACTCAATAAAGTAGTAACTATGTTACCTCAGATGGTTGAATGGTTGGATTCCACAACTGGTAAAATAAAACATATATAAGACAATACAACATTTACTGTAGGTGCCATAAAATTTACTGATGACTTAATTTGAAAAATGTTCTATTGCGCTTCTGATTTTGTGTGCGTAAAATGTGAAGGATTCTATGGTCCAGTTGCCATTTTCACCCCATAATGGCGGCCGCGCTACTGGAGCGCCATCTAGTGGCTGTTGCCCAAAAAGAATAAGAGTTTCGCCTCTTGGGTTCTATACTCTTTGTCTTTATTAAAATCAACACATTAATGATTTATCACTCATCCACCCGCAATTAATTGGAATGTTATTTTTTATTAGACTAGTCATCAATTAGATGACTAGTAGACGACTACATATTTATGTCTAACAGACACTGAATGGATCTAGGCTAAAACATGGCTGAATTTGGGCTGTCAGTGAAAATCTAACATATCCAAAAATAGACTAGTTATCAAATATACAGCTAATGGATGACTACATCTATACAAAGACTAGAATAACACAAGACATGTCACTCGTATTGTTTTGAATGGGAGAAAGTGTAACGCGCAATATGGCGGAATAAGTCCCGCCTTCAAAATAAGAGCCAATTGCAGACTGGTAAAGTCATCGCGTCACTGTCACGCGAAACAGTCAGACGCTCGCCTCCGAAATGAGGCGCAAGAGACGCGCATTTAGGTCTGCGCATGCGCATTAGTTTGATCCAGCCTAAAAAGTACAGTTTTTTGTCATGATTCGAGCGTTTGGAAAAAAAATTATGAGACAGTTGTTGTCAGAATTCATTGGTAATTATGAATTTTAATCATTTTAATATGAATTTTAATATGAAATTTAATCGAAAGCTTGGCAAACAGCTTTGGAGAATTTGATGTTTCCCCATTCAAAGAGATAGGAGCTGCATGGATGCCCAGGATGCCCGAGAGGTGTTTCAAAGATGGCCGCCGAGTGAAATGACTTGTCTTAAAAGGACTTTGATCTATACATGTAATAGACAACAAAATAATGGCTAAAGGATTCTTTTCACTTAAATATAACAGGTTCTCATAAATGACAATCCGTCCAAATATATCCATTAAATATAAAAGGTTTTATTTAGAAAAAGAACTCTAGATAATGCACAATGATAAAAAATAAATGTAGCATGTTAATCTAACCACGTTTTACTCTGAGTCTGCACTGTTACCCGCTAAAATGTCACGGTTCCTACGCATGATAACACATGATGTCTACATAAATAATGAACGCATGTCAAAATGAAAAACACAGATACTTACAAGACCAAAAGAAGGAAATTAGCTTTAACATTTGCTGTTGCTTGCTCTCCAACAGTTGTAAAATGCGGAAAAGATTATCGCAAGATCTGGCAACAGTGATTGAGAGCTAACTTTCAAGTCTCGCGTTGCTAGTGGTCATGTCTCAGTAGAGCCACAGTTGTCATCTAGTGGTTGAGAATTGTACATTTTTATTTAACTTAAAATTAATTACAGTCATATATGTGTGTGGTGTAATTATAATTCATATATATATATATATATATATATATATATATGGCTTGGCTATACCCTGATATATATATATATATATATATATATATATATATATATATATATATATATATATATATATACAGGTGCTGGTCATATAATTAGAATATCGTGAAAAAGTTCATTTTTTTATTGTAAATTATTTTTTTAAATGAAACTTTCATATATTCTAGATTCCCTACATGTAAAGTAAAACATTTCAAAAGTTTTTTTTTTTTTTTTTTAAATTTTGATGATTAGAGTGTACAGCTCATGAAAGTCCAAAATCCAGTATCTCAAAATATTAGAATATTTCCTAAGATCAATCAAAAAATGGATTTTCAAAACAGAAACGTTCAAGTTCTTTAAAGTATGTTCATTTGTACACTCAATACTTGGTCGGCAGCACATATTACAGAAAATTACATGCTCCTAGCACAAATTACAGCATCAGTGAAGTGTGGCATGGAAGTGATCGGCCTGTGGCACTGCTGAAGCACTATTGAGCCTTCAGATCATCTGTACATTGTTGGATCGACTGTTTCTCATCTTTCTCTTTAAAATATTTCATAGATTCAGGGGTCAGGCATGTTGGCTGGCCAATAAAACACAGTAATATCATGGTCAGCAAACCACTTGGAAGTGGTTTTTGCACTGTGGGCAGGTGCTAAAGTCCTGCTGGAAAAGGAAATCAGCATCTCCATAAAGCTTGTCAGCAGATGGAAGCATAAAGTGCTCCAAAATCTCCTGGAAGATGGCTGCATTGACTTTGCACTTGATAAAACACAATGGACCAACACCAGCAGATGTCACGGCCCCCCAAATCATTACTGACTTCAGAAACTTCCCACTAGACTTCAAGCAGCTTGGATTCTGTGCCTCTCCAGTCTTCCTTCAGACTCTGGGACCATGATTTCAACATGAAATGCAAAATTTACTTTTATCTGAAAAGAGGACTTTCGACCACTGTTCACTGTCCAGTTCTTTTTCTCCTTAGCCCAGGTAAGATGCTTCTGACGTTGTTTCTGTTTCAGAAGTGGCTTGGTAGTCCTTTTCCTGAAGATGTCTGAGTGTGGTGACTCTTGATGCGCTGACTCCGGCTTCATTTGACTCATTGTGAAGCTCTCCCAAGTGTTTGAATCGTCTTTACTTGACAGTATTCTCAAGCTTGTGGTCATCCCTGTTGCTTGTGCACCTTTGCCTACCCAATTTCTTCCTTCTAGTCAACTTTGCATTTAATATGCTTTGATACATCACTCTGTAAACAGCCACCACATTCAGTAATGACCATCTGTGACTTACTCTCTTTGTGGAGGGTGTCAATGATTGTCTCCTGGACCATTGCCAAGTCAGCAGTCTTCCCCATTAGTGTGGTTTCAAAGAACAAGAGATACCCGGAATTTATACTGTAGGTATGGTCGTTTAATGAAACTCAAATGTAAATATTCTAATATTTTGAGATATTGGATTTTGGACTTTCATTAGCTGTACGCTCTAATCAACAAATTAAAAAAAAAAAAAAAAAAAAAAAAAAAACCTTTTGAAATGTTTTACTTTACATTTAGGGAATCTAGTATAAATTAAAGTTTATTTAAAGTAATTTACAATAAAAAAATGAACTTTTTCACAATAGTCTAATTATATGACCAGCACCTGTATATATAATATCGTAGAATGTGTAAGATTGTGTGACAGCAAAAATATGCTGTTTCAAATGTATACTTGGTTACACTCATTGCTGGTTTGAATCAGGGCTATAGCCAAGCCATAAAAATTAAACTATAGATTGCCTCGATTTCGCCAGGTGGACTAAAAGCAGACTGCACATAGCCTATCCAATTCAGATCTAAATCGTGACTACATATAGACCATGTCATGAAATGCCACTTACATCTTGTAGAAATCATTGACATTTCGAACATGATGAGATATCAACCATCTCAAGCTCTTCCTGTCCAAAAACTACAATAAATCAGGATTGACTATAGGTGGGCTACAAATAGCCGGTCTGACTACGAGCTAAATCATGTCTATGCACAGCCTACGCAATGTAACATGTCAACGATATGAAACCAAACACCTTGTAATCACTGTTGACTTTGCTTACATGATGCAATATCATACATATCGCAAGTTATTTTGGCAAAAACGACATGTAACTAAATGAAAGATTATTTTGGCTAAAAGTGGGTTACACATAGCCTGACTATATCGGGTCTATCATTAACCGAGACGGTGAAATGACGGCTATTGCTTGCTGGGCAGTCGTGTGTTTCCATAGACTTGAGGAACGAACGCTGATGTAACGCTGCTTTGTGTTGTACCTGCCCATAACTAGTCTAAAACACATTTTTTTTAATAAACCCACAATTAAAGGAGAATGGGCACTAACTCTGACGCTTCAGAGGCACAACTCGGAAAAGAGGCGGCTTCCTCTGCATTAGGTAAGTTAGGCCTAAGATGTTTTTTATACTCTGTATAGTAGTCGTTTATTATTTTAAATGTAGAAGATATGATACATATCTTTTATGAAATGTAGGGAATATGTTAGATATATAGCCACCATAGACATTTAGAGGGACTCCTCAAAGTCTCCCCAAAAATGAGAAATGGCCAAATTGTCCCTCAATATTTGATATTCTTAATGCTGCTCTGCTGCACTTAGTTACACGCAACTCTGTTTGTTATTTGGAGGACAAAAAGTTAAAAGTTTTTAGGTTACTCTGTCTCAGTAGTCTAACAGTGCTTGTAAATGTCAAAATATGTGTTTTATCTCTGAAAGAGTGCATGGAAAGTAGCAGCTAAACATCAGTATTTAACTGGGTGTGTCTCAATCAGCTCCCTAGTTCAGTAGTCAGGGGATTGATCAGATAATCAGCCACATTTATTTACATGATATACTGATTCACGACCTGGGGAGCTAGGGAGCTGACTGAGATGCAAGGATTACTGTTTTATGAGAGAAATGCTGAACGACCGACAGTAATATCCAGGGATGCAGGCAACTCAACTTTTTAAAAAATGTCACTGTTTTGAATGTAAAATATGATCTAATTTACATTTGATTCATGTAACTCATAACTGAATGTGACGAGACAAGAAACGTTTTGCGTTTGCAACAGATTGCAGTCAGAGTGAACGTGCATATTTTAAAACAAAACCGTATTTGCGTAGTTTAAATTAATTAGGCCTACTTCACAATTGCAG